>NC_143048.1:38782500-38915000 GCF_057628025.1 Oncorhynchus mykiss
TGTAATTGTCATTATTACAAATAAAACATTAAAAAAATTGGCAGATTAATCGGTATCGGCCTTTTTGGTCCTCCAATGATCGGTATCGGTATTGAAAAATCACAATCGGTCGACCTCTAGTCTGTGTTGTGCGTTTACCATCCGTCCTCTGTGCCCAGCCACACAGAGCTCTGGTAAGCCTCCGGGTCAATGCTGAGCAGATCCTCCAGACTGGCTCTAGTGAAGGATCCCCGGGAGGAGCGGCGCATCGCTCTCCCGTCCATGGGGCTCTCGCTGTGGGGTCGACCTCTTCCACCCACCCCTGGCCTGCCTGGAGCTCCATAAGGACTGGCCTCTGGGTAGTCCTGCTCCTCCTCACTACTGGTGGTCTCTGTAGCCATGTCCTTAGAACCAGACCCCTCCTCATCTAGGACAGAGGGACAAAGGCATAGTCGTTACCAGGGCTGGATGAATGGATGGCTTGGGTGTGTGTGTGTGTGTGTGTGTGTGTCTGTACTCACTGCCATAGCTGGATGACACAGTAGAGTGACTGGCTTGGCTCTGCAGAGTGGAGGAGGGGCTAGGAGAATCTTCATCGTCCGTGTCATCACTGTCAAACGGAACTAACTCTGGACCCGCCCCTGAAGGGGGCTCGGTCAGCTGCAGCGACGAATGAGAAATAGAGATGTGTAGCTGCTGCTGGGATGGGGTGGAGTCGACAGCTACACGGGGAGGGGCAGGGAAGGGGTCCACTCCACGTTCCCTAGGAGACACAGGTTGCAGGATGCTGATTGGTTAGAAGTCAGTAACGTTAGCATTACAAGCATTGCAGGACATCAACAGTAAAGACTGATACATGTGTGTTTGTACAATATGCTCTGTGTACCAACCTCCCCTTGAGTCCAGGGACTGATACGTGTGTGTTTGTACACTATGCTCTGTGTACCAACCTCCCCTTGAGTCCAGGGACTGATACATGTGTGTTTGTACAATATGCTCTGTGTACCAACCTCCCCTTGAGTCCAGGGACTGATACATGTGTGTTTGTACACTATGCTCTGTGTACCAACCTCCCCTTGAGTCCAGGGACTGATACGTGTGTGTTTGTACACTATGCTCTGTGTACCAACCTCCCCTTGATTCCAGGGACTGATATGTGTGTGTTTGTACACTATGCTCTGTGTACCAACCTCCCCTTGAGTCCAGGGACTGATATGTGTGTGTTTGTACACTATGCTCTGTGTACCAACCTCCCCTTGAGTCCAGGGACCGCGGCGATGCAGATGATCCTAGCAGAGCAGACAGCTATACAGGCCTCTACAGTAGGCTGGTCTCTGATGTTGAGCAGACACACCTGGCCCACGTAACCATCACTGTTACACACCCACACCTCACTGCTGCTCTCTGGACAACTGTGGCTGGGGGAGGCACAGGAGAACTGGAGAGGGAGGCACAGGGCAGGGTGGAAGGGAAAGGACTATGAATACTTAAGTAGGTGTGTTCTCCATCACAAAACCCTCAGCTTTACCGTAGACAGGCAGAATGGCCAGGTAACCATGTCACATCACCAGGGCAGGCTGGTCCCTCTCACCTGCATCCCACTACGAGTCTTCATAATGGGGATAGCCTTCAGGAACTCTGGGTCCCACTGGTCCTTATTCATTGCTACACACACAGGACAAAGGAAGTGCGAAATGGAGGTTATTAACTTAAGAGTTTGAGCTCAAGAGAAAGACAAGTGAATTATACAATGTTACATAACAAACGTGTTTCCTCGTACCCAGTTGCTTCTTGGCATCTTCGAAGGCCTGTTGGAAGTTACTGCGTGTGTCTGGGGAGCTGAACTCGAAGACG
Organism: Oncorhynchus mykiss; assembly: GCF_057628025.1. Classification (NCBI taxonomy): domain Eukaryota; kingdom Metazoa; phylum Chordata; class Actinopteri; order Salmoniformes; family Salmonidae; genus Oncorhynchus; species Oncorhynchus mykiss. Next base: position 38,784,334 of record NC_143048.1, read on the forward strand.
AAGCTGGTTTCTGCCGAGGCAGTGGTCAGCTCCAGCTTGGTGGGCAGGAAGCTCATACTGAAGGCTAGAGACTGTTTCTCTGCAAGCTCCCTGTGGACCGACGTCATCAGGTCCTTTATCACATCATCCAGAGACTGAGGAGAGAGAGGGGAGGGAGGGGGGAGAGGGGAGGGAGGGGGGAGAGGGGAGGGAGGGGGGAGAGGGGAGGGAGGGGGAGAGGGGAGGGAGGGGGAGAGGGGAGGGAGGGATGGGGGAGGGAGAGAGAGAGGGGAGGGGGGAGAGGGGAGGGGAGGGAGGGGGGGTGGAGGGAGGGAGAGAGGGGATGGAGGGGAGGGCAGGTGGGAGGAATGGAGGGGGGAGGGAGGGAGAGAGGGGGAGAGAGAGAGAGGGGAGGGAGAGAGAGGGAAGGGAGGGAGAGGGAGGGAGGGGAGGGCAAGGTGGGAGGGAGGGAGGAGAGGAGGGAAGGGGGAGAGGGCAGGGAGGAGTAGGGAGAGAGGGGAGGGAGGGGGAGAGAAATTAGGTTTGTTAAAGTAGATTTCTCAGAGAGAGAGAGAGAGAGAGAGAGAGAGAGAGAGAGAGAGAGAGAGAGAGAGAGAGGAACTAAATGTAAATGTGTATGAGATTTGCTAGATGTGAGGTGTGTGTGTTACCTGGTGAGGGAAGCTGAGAGTCTCTGATAGTTTGCTGATGTGTCCCAGTGTACTCAGGTCCTCGTCCAGTCGACCAATCATCTTCTGGATGGTCTCTTTGTTGGTTGCCTGGGAGGGGCCTTACATACAGGAAAACAGATGATGACATCTGACCTCTGATACTCACAGGAAACTACAGATCCCATGAGCACTGTGATACAGGAAGAACTACAGTATAATCTCAGACACATATAAACTACACATCCCATGAGCACTGGGATGTAGGAAGAACTACAGTATAATTTCAGGTACATATAAAACTACACATCCCATGAGCACTGGGATGCAGGAAGAACTACAGTATAATCTCAGATACATATAAAACTACACATCCCATGAGCACTGGGATGCAGGAAGAACTACAGAATAATCTCAGATACATATCAAAATAAAAATGTAATTGTCACTGTCACATGCGCCGAATACACCTTACATGCTTACTTACAAGCCTTTAACCAACAATGCAGTTAAGTAAATATTTACAAAATAAACTCAAAAATGTAAATACATGAAGGTAATTTCAGACTATAAACTACAGATCCCATGAACACTGGAATACAGGAAGAACTACAGTATAATTTCAGATACATATAAACTACACATCCCATGAACACTGGAATACAGGAAGAACTACAGCATAATTTCAGATACATATAAACTACACATCCCATGAACACTGGAATACAGGAAGAACTACAGCATAATTTCAGATACATATAAACTACACATCCCATGAGCCCTCAGGAGACTTACTTTTCACAATCTCCACATCCTCTAGGGGAAGTTTCCACAGGAACTTATATTTACTGGAAGTGTCGATCACACTGGCAGCAGAGTACCTGGAAGAGGGGGGGATGGAAAGACGTGAGGACAGAGAGAAAAACAGTTATTTCTGTGTACGATGCAGAAAGCGTAATGTGTTTCAGGCAACACCAGGGGGCAGCAAGACAGTCTCCTTTTATTTAACACAGCAAAAGTATGGGGTGAACCCATAGAGAAGGATAGAGGCCTCTAGTAGCCAAAAATACGTATTAGTATGGGCAGTATTACTATGGGTGAACCAAGGGGCCAGGGTTCCGGTTTCGTCTACTACAGTCTTGCTTCAGTACTGCAGTTTAACTGAAGTCCGGCCCAGGAAGTCAGTTTCCATAGACGGCCCCATAGAGAAGTCCCGATTTGAAAATTCCTTTAGTCATCATTTTTGTGCACAAAACATCCATTCAATTATTCAAATAACTGATGCTGAGGCAGATTTTTTTTTAAATCACAAAGATATTAACACTTTATATTCATCCAATGTCTGTCATGTTTCTGGTTGACGTGATGAGCTGCTCCTGTGCACATTCAGTCTAGTACGCATGTGAAGTTGGGCTGTGGAAACAGAATGTTACCCGGATATAGACGCTCCACATATCGGCGTATACGAATGTGAGTAGATTACGTTGAAAACAAAAGGGCTCTAGTTCTTTTATACCTCAATGTGGGAAACGTAGGGTTTAGGTTAGGGACCTAACATTAACCCATACAGTCTCCACTCATCAAATAGGGATTCCCAGGAGGAATGAGTGGAATGGAAAAATACAAGATGGACTGATCTGTCTGTTGTCATTCTATATTGTGACTCAGAAGCTCAAGCAGCTACATTGCAGGTTTGTGTGTGTGAGTGTGTGTGTGAGGCTCACAGGCTCATGGAGCTGCGTCTCAGGGATCCAGACTTCCTCTTTAGGGTGGTGCAGATGAGCAGATCACTGAAGAGGAAGAGAGAACGGTCCTTCTTACCCCCCACGGTCTTCTGCAGAGTGAGAAAGAGAGAGAGGAGAGAGAGTTGAGTGAGGAGAGAGAGAGAGAGGAGAGAGAGACAGAGGAGAGAGACAAAGAAGAGAGAGGAGAGAGGCAGAGAGAGAGAGGAGAAAGACAGAGAGAGGTGAGTGGAGAGAGAGAGGAGCGAGGAGAGAGACAGAGGAGAGAGAGAGAGAAAAATAGTGAGAGAAAGCGTGAAAGAATGAGAGGGAGAGAGACATCCAATACTTCTTATCTGTTATCTAGATTGATATCTGACAGAGGGCAGTATCAGAGAGATGTCACTCAGTAGAGTATCTATGGTCTCTGCTGTCAGTCTGGAAGACCGTCATAATGTCACACGGTCAATCAATCAGTCTGAGTGTCTCAGTCTCACCGCCTCCATCACCATCTCCTGTCTCAGGAACTTCCTCATTGGGTTGAGGATCTGACCGAGAGAGAGAGATTACAATCATTATTACAGTACTATCAACTTTGAGATAGTGAAAGAAAGCAGTGTGAGTATATATATATATATATATATATTATGTAAGTGTCCTACATCTCTGACGTGTTCTACTCCCTCGATGTGGGCTTCTATCTCCTGCATGACGCGTGTCTCTTTCTCCACCTCCTCCGCAGAGCGACGCCCCTTATTGATCTTCTCAGCCAATCGCTTGATGTCTCTCTGGGCGTCCAATAGCAATGGGTGGTCTGGATGTTCCTCGGGAGTGTGCTTCAACAGATCCTAGAGAACAGGGACACACACATTTGACTACCAAGGAGCTTCATCTGCAGGAGAATATGAATCCAAATACACGTTTACATCTTCATCTTTACACCTTCATCTTCATCTTTACACCTTCATCTGTACACCTTCATCTTTACACCTTCATCTGTACACCTTCATCTTTACATCTTCATCTGTACATCTTCATCTGTACACCTTCATCTGTACACCTTCATCTTCATCTTTACACCTTCATCTGTACACCTTCATCTTTACATCTTCATCTGTACACCTTCATCTTCATCTTTACACCTTCATCTTTACATCTTCATCTTTACACCTTCATCTTTACACCTTCATCTGTACACCTTCATCTTCATCTTTACACCTTCATCTGTACACCTTCATCTTCACACCTTCATCTTCATCTTTACACCTTCATCTGTACACCTTCATCTTTACATCTTCATCTGTACACCTTCATCTTCACACCTTCATCTGTACATCTTCATCTTCATCTTTACACCTTCATCTGTACACCTTCATCTTCACACCTTCATATTCATCTTTACACCTTCATCTTTACATCTTCATCTGTACACCTTCATCTTCATCTTTACACCTTCATCTGTACACCTTCATCTTTACATCTTCATCTGTACACCTTCATCTTCATCTGTACACCTTAATCTTTCATACGTAGGCCTTAAACACTAAACTGGTTGACATTGAGGAAACAGCTAGGTCAGGAGAAGCCTGGGTCTCATCTCAGACTTTAACCCAGTTAGGCAGAGGGGAGGAGACTCACCTTGACCAGTTAGGCAGAGGGGAGGAGACTCACCTTGACCAATTAGGCAGAGGGGAGGAGACTCACCTTGACCAATTAGGCAGAGGGGAGGAGACTCACCTTGACCAATTAGGCAGAGGGGAGGAGACTCACCTTGACCAATTAGGCAGAGGGGAGGAGACTCACCTTGACCAATTAGGCAGAGGGGAGGAGACTCACCTTGACCAACAGCTCATAACGGGGGATCCTCTGGACAGGCTTGATCATCAGATCACCCAGGGCCTGCTTCTCCTTGTTCTCACGCATACTGGTCTGTGGGGGGGAGATAGAGAGGAAGGTGGGAGATAGAAGGAGCGGCAGTAGGGAAGAGAGAAGAGAGACAGAAGAGAAAGAGAGGAGAAAAAGGGAGAGAGAAGAGAGAGAGAGAAGAGAGAGAAGAGAGAGAAGAGAGAGAGAGAAAGGGAGAGAGAGAGAAAGGGAGAGAGAAGAGCGAGAGAAGAGAAGAGCGATAAAGGGAGAGAGAAGAGCGAGAAAGGGAGAGAGAAAGGGAGAGAGAAAGGGAGAGAGAAGATAGAGAAAGGGAGAGAGAAGAGAGAAAGGGAGAGAGAAAGGGAGAGAGCAGAGAGAGAATGGGAGAAAAAGGGAGAGAGAAAGGGAGAGAGAAGAGAGATAAGAGAGAGAAAGGGATAGAGAAGGGGAGAGAAAGGGAGAGAAAGGGAGAGAGAAGAGAGAGAAAGGGAGAGAGAAGAGAGAGAAAGGGAGAGAGAAGAGAGAGAAAGGGAGAGAGAAGAGAGAGAAAGGGAGAGAGAAAGGGAGAGAGAAAGGGAGAGAGAAAGGGAGAGAAAGGGAGAGAAAGGGAGAGAGAAGAGAGAAAGGGAGAGAAGGGAGAGAGAAAGGGAGAGAAAGGGAGAGAGAAAGGGAGAGAGAAGAGAGAGAAAGGGAGAGAGAAGAGAGAGAGAAAGGGAGAGAAGGGAGAGAGAAAGGGAGAGAGAAAGGGAGAACGGGGCAGTTCTAGTCAGACCGACATATACAGTGTGAATAATCTGTCTGGTTTCTCCATAGACACTAGATGGCGGTATGGTTACACATTCTGATCACTCACCCTCCTGTTACATCTGGAGTACTTCTCCTGTCTTATCCGGTGTCCTGTGTGAATTTAAGTATGCTCTCTCTAATTCTCTCTTTCTCTCTCTCGGAGGACCTGAGCCCTAGGACCATGTCTCAGGACTACATGTCCTGATGACTCCTTGTTGTCCCCAGTTCACCTGGCCGTGCTGCTGCTCCAGTTTCAACTGTTCTGCCTGCTGCTATGGAACCCTGACCTGTTCACTGGACGTGCTACCTGTCCCAGACCTGCTGTTTTCAACTCTCTAGAGACAGCAGGAGCGGTAGAGATAGTCTTAATGATCGGCTATGAAAAGCCAACTGACATTTACTCCTGAGGTGCTGACCTGTTGCACCCTCTACAACCACTGTGATTATTATTATTTGACCCTGCTGGTCATTTAAGAACATTTGAACATCTTGGCCATGTTCTGTTATAATCTCCACCCGGCACAGCCAGAAGAGGACTGGCCACCCCACATAGCCTGGTTCCTCTCTAGGTTTCTTCCTAGGTTTTGGCCTTTCTAGGGAGTTTTTCCCTAGCCACCGTGCTTCTACACCTGCATTGCTTGCTGTTTGGGGTTTTAGGCTGGGTTTCTGTACAGCACTTTGAGATATCAGCTGATGTACGAGGGGCTATATAAATAAATTTGATTTGATTTTGACCGAGTCACTGAAGAAGACCTGTGACTTTTAACAGTCATCATCTAGTCTGGTCAAAGGTCAACTATAGAGGGGAGAAAAACAACAGCTGATAGGGTTAGGGTTAACCCTAACCCTACACACAAACTACACACACACTATACATTCGCAAACTATACACACACACACACACACACACACACACACTATACATTCGCAAACTATACACACACACAGACACACAAAGCAGTGGTCTAAGGCACAGCATCTCAGTGCTAGAGGCGTCCCTAAAGACCCTGGTTTGATTCCAGGCTGTATCACAACCGGCCGTGATTGGGAGTCCCATAGGGTACAATTGGCCCAGCGCTGTCCGGGTTTGGCCGGGGTAGGCCATTATTGTAAATAAGAATTTGTTCTTAACTGACTTGCCTAGTTAAATAACGAATTAAAAAAATATGCACACTATACACAAATTACACACACACATACAAATTATACACACACACACATACAAATTACACACACACATACAAATTATACACACACACACATACAAATTATACACACACACACATACAAATTATACACACACATACAAATTATACACACACACACACACACACACACTGAACTAGACACCTAGATATCCACATGTCTTGCGCTCCATGCCTCCGCTCTGTCTGTAACGAGTCATCTGTGATGACTAGTGAGGAACTGCCCCTCCCTAACTTCAGGCTATGCTCACAACCAGACATCCCAACCAGAGTACTTTGTTCTGGCAGCTCTGGTGTCTTGGCCCTCCCACCCCTACGGGAGGGCAGCTCCCGCTCAGCCCAGTCCAAGCTCTTCTCTGTCCTGGCATCCCAATCGTGGAACCAGCTTCCCCCTGAAACTAGGACAGCAGAGTCCCTGTCCATCGTCCGAAAACATCAAACCCCATCTCTTAAAACAGTATCTTAAATAATCCTCTTCACCCCTCTTCACCCCCCTGAAAAAATGTATTAATACAAATACACCTGAACCAGCAATTGCCCCCCTTCTTCTTCTAGCTCTGACTTTGCTGATCGCTACTTACTATAGAGAAAAAATGTACTTACTATGACTGTGACATATGGTTGTCTCACCTAGCTATCTTTAGATAAATTCACTACTGTAAGTCTCTCTGGATAAGAGAGTCTGCTAAATGACTCACTACTGTAAGTCTCTCTGGATAAGAGAGTCTGCTAAATGAGTCACTACTGTAAGTCTCTCTGGATAAGAGAGTCTGCTAAATGACTCACTACTGTAAGTCTCTGGATAAGAGAGTCTGTTAAATGACTAACTACTGTAAGTCTCTCTGGATAAGAGAGTCTGTTAAATGACTCCCTACTGTAAGTCTCTCTGGATAAGAGCGTCTGCTAAATGACTAACTACTGTAAGTCTCTCTGGATAAGAGTGTCTGTTAAATGACTCACTACTGTAAGTCTCTCTGGATAAGAGAGTCTGCTAAATTACTCACTACTGTAAGTCTCTCTGGATAAGAGAGTCTGTTAAATGACTCCCTACTGTAAGTCTCTCTGGATAAGAGTGTCTGTTAAATGACTCAGTACTGTAAGTCTCTCTGGATAAGAGAGTCTGCTAAATGACTCCCTACTGTACGTCTCTCTGGATAAGAGAGTCTGCTAAATGACTCCCTACTGTACGTCTCTCTGGATAAGAGAGTCTGTTAAATGACTCCCTACTGTAAGTCTCTGGATAAGAGAGTCTGCTAAATGACTCCCTACTGTACGTCTCTCTGGATAAGAGTGTCTGCTAAATGACTCCCTACTGTACGTCTCTCTGGATAAGAGTGTCTGCTAAATTACTCACTACTGTAAGTCTCTCTGGATAAGAGCGTCTGCTAAATGACTAACTACTGTACGTCTCTCTGGATAAGAGTGTCTGCTAAATTACTCACTACTGTAAGTCTATCTGGATAAGAGCGTCTGCTAAATGACTAACTACTGTAAGTCTCTCTGGATAAGAGTGTCTGCTAAATGACTCACTACTGTAAGTCTATCTGGATAAGAGCGTCTGCTAAATGACTCACTACTGTAAGTCTCTCTGGATAAGAGTGTCTGCTAAATGACTCACTACTGTAAGTCTATCTGGATAAGAGCGTCTGCTAAATGACTCCAATGTAAATGGTTCACTTCAGTAGAACCTGCCTGTCACACAAAGAGCTGGGTGGGAATGCTCTACCTCAAGCCAAGTGTACACTATACCATTTGGCCCCAATTAAGCTGCCTCAAAGAAGTTTTTGAGATCGCAGACAAAATCCCGATGTCATTGCCTACTTGAGGGTGTGCGGCCGATCCGGTCTTTGGGCGTTTGATTTTATCGGCACAAAATGTGCAATGCTCCTGTAGTGTGAACGTACAACGACAAGTTTTGAGTACGGTGATCAACGACAGCCAATTGGAGCTCGCCAGAGAAGAGGACAGTGAAATGAAGACGTTGTTTCACATCACCCAGAATATAGACTGGAGCAGGACTAATGACTACTACTAGTATGAATATATAGACTAGAACAGGACTAATGACTACTACTAGTATGAATATATAGACTAGAACAACAGGACCAATGACTCTGCTAGGTAAAGTCCCCCCTTATCTCAGCTCGCTGGTCACCATAGCATCTCCCACCTGTAGCACACGCTCCAGCAGGTATATCTCTCTAGTCACCCCCAAAACCAATTCTTTCTTTGGCCGCCTCTCTTTCCAGTTCTCTGCTGCCAATGACTGGAACGAACTACAAAAATCTCTGAAACTGGAAACACTTATCTCCCTCACTAGCTTTAAGCACCAACTGTCAGAGCAGCTCACAGATTACTGCACCTGTACATAGCCCACCTATAATTTAGCCCTATCAACTACCTCCTTCCCAACTGTATTTAATTTATTTATTTATTTTGCTCCTTTGCACCCCATTATTTTTATTTCTACTTTGCACATTCTTCCATTGCAAAACTACCATTCCAGTGTTTTACTTGCTATATTGTATTTACCTTGCCACCAAGGCCTTTTTTTGCCTTTACCTCCCTTCTCACCTCATTTGCTCACATTGTATATAGACTTGTTTATACTTGTATATAGACTTGTTTATACTTGAACTTGTTCTCAACTTGCCTACCTGGTTAAATAAAGGTAAAATAATTTTTTTTTTTTTTAAACTAGTATGAATATATAGACTAGAACAGACTAATGACTACTACTAGTATGAATATATAGACTAGAAGAGGACTAATGACTACTACTAGTATGAATATATAGACTAGAAGAGGACTAATGACTACTACTAGTATTACTAGTATGAATATATAGACTAGAACAGACTAATGACTACTACTAGTATGAATATTTAGACTAGAACAGACTAATGACTACTACTAGTATGAATATATAGACTAGAACAGGACTAATGACTACTACTAGTATGAATATATAGACTAGAACAGGACTAATGACTACTACTAATATGAATATATAGACTAGAACAACAGGACTAATAACTACTACTAGTATAATATATAGACTAGAACAGACTAATGACTACTACTAGTATGAATATATAGACTAGAACAACAGGACTAATAACTACTACTAGTATAATATATAGACTAGAACAGACTAATGACTACTACTCGTATGTGTTTGTACTTGCCTCTAAAAGTGTCAAATCTTTACAGCTCTGAAGTTCACAAGAAATGTTATTCAATTCAAAATGTTGGCTAGATATTTCAACTTTGTATGGCAAGCGTGAACGTCTGACTGAAAATGTTTGAGGCTGCTTTGAGCCACAGCTCATTGTAGCTACGTTCACAATATAATCACATAAGTGGTTTTGAAGAGAGCGTGGTGGCATGGAGAATCCTTATGACCAAGTGAAGATTGTTCTAGTGTGTGACCTACCATCTGCACCACTACGTTGGCAAGACAACAAATCTACAGGAAAGACGTTTGTTTAATGTGAGAGGCTCAGCGTTGTTGGGGTAATTTAAAGTCCTGTAGTGTTCCGCCAGCATCAGAGAATCAGCAATCGAGCAACTCTTTCTCAAGAAAACCTCCTGAGAAAACTGATATTGGACGAGCAGGAGGGACAGGATGTGTGCGCACACACACACACACAAAGTGAAAAACAAACTCACAGAGACACAAACACACACACAGAGACACACACACACACACACACACACACAGACACACACACACACAGAGACACACACACACACTCACAGATAACCAAATACACAAACACAGACACAAACACACACTCACAGACACACAAACTCAGAGACAACTGCACACACACAGAGACACAAATGCACACACACAGAGACACACACAGTAGCTAAAGACAAGTCTGTGCATCACACTCACCTACAAGTGTCATATAGACACACACACTCATATAGACAGTGGACACACACACTCATATAGACAGTAGACATACACACTCACCTCCAGGAACTTGAGGAATGCCGGCTTGGCCTCCTTTGCGATCCTCACTGCGTCTTTGGCGTTCAGAAAGTTTTCGATGTATGCTGAATAAATATTAGCAAGAATCTCTTTGGAGAACTGTGTAGAAGAGAGAAAGACCGAGAGGGGAGAGATAATATTAACAGGCAAAATATACTGTAAAGAACTAGGTTGGGTTTACTCCTAGCAGAACTCGGCTAGGTGAAGTGAACATCGAAGTGAACATCGTGGCAATATTACCCTTTGTCCCTTTAGAGAGACACCGTAGCAACAACATAGACAAAATAGTCTGAATGTATGTAAGATAAAATCATGAAATCCGTCATTTTAAATCTAATTAAGATGATTGGTGCAGTATTTCTCAAGTGAAAAATGTGCAAGAAAACTAGTTGTCTCTTGTTGAAAGACAACAAACATTCCATTGAAGAATCCTGTCCATAGTTCCTACTCCTACTAGCAGTAGTACTGTTGACCAATCACCAACGAAGGGGCGTAGAAAACCCCGTCCAAACCCTAAATCGAACAAAAGGTTATAATATATTCACAAACTGTTGACTGGGAAAAATGTGACAGGCTTTAAGCTGACTCTAAAGGATGGGGAATCCTGCCCGGCAACAAGTGTTTGGTGAGCCTGGCTCTGGCTGGGATTGGTCGATATGATGATACATAGCAAGCCTCCCTTCAGGCTTAAAAACAGGGGATCCTTAGTGGGGAAAAGGGGAGCCTCCGTGGGGAGAGATGATGGAGAGCACAAACACACAGGAAGTGAGCATAACACGCATGCTCCACACACACTGACTCCCTCTGACCGGCCTTTTCTCTACACAATAGAGATGAGTGAGGAGGAGAGAAAGAAATTAGAGGGGAGAGGAAATGGAAATAGAGAGAGAGAGAGAGAGAGAGAGGGAGAGAGAGACAGAGACAGAGACAGAGAGACAGATAAGGGGCATGGTTTAACAGTAACACAGGAATAGGCATTTCAACCCCTCATGAAAAGAGCTGCCCTCTCTCCTCCATCCCTCTCTCCTCCATCTGTAAGGAGTGATATCAGGATGGATAAATCAGGTGCCTTACACCACAGCCAGTGGCACCTTATTATTTGAGGAGGAAGGGCTCATAATAATGTCTGGAACGGAATCAATGGAATGGTATTGAACACATCAATCATATGGTTTCCATGTGTTTGATATCAATCCATTCCAGACATTATTATGAGATGTCCTCCCCTCAGCAGCCTCCTGTGGTCTACACCTAAGCTGTCACCTGTAATACCTCTCCCCATCCTTCCACCCTCCAGTTACACAAGCAGCCACTCTCCCCATCCCTCCAGTTACACAAGCAGCCACTCTCCCCATCCCTCCAGTTACACAAGCAGCCACTCTCCCCATCCCTCCACCCTCCAGTTACACAAGCAGCCACTCTCCCCATCCCTCCAGTTACACAAGCAGCCACTCTCCCCATCCACTTGTCACTCTTTCCCTTCTAATGTGGAAGTCATTATTTTTCATCCTTTTAAAGGCGCAGTGCAGTCAAAAATGTGGTTTTGCTGTGTTTTATTTACATTTCCACACTATGAGGTTGGAATAATACTGTGAAATTCTGACAATGAACTTTTAGTGTAAGAGCTGTTGTAAAAGGCCGTCTGAAATGTCAGCCTGTTTTGGAGGGATGGAGTTTTGGTCTGCCTGGTGACATCCCCAGGTGTTAAATTAGTTAATAGACCAATAAGAAAGAGAGCTAGTTTTCAGTTTCCCCCTCCAACTCACACCAACAATTATTGGTAAGAAGCATTTATTTTCTTAGTTTTTGCCATTCTAATCTAAAACAATCACAGTAAGGTACTTAATTGTTACCCAGCAATGATTTGATATTGAGATAAAAACAGCTGCATTGCACCTTTAAGTGGGGAAGTCTCAAAGAGCATGAGTCTCTCTCCCCTTCATCAATCTGGAATGAACTGCTCAGACATTCAAACATTACATCCACAGCTCCCAATACACCCACTATATTCATAACCCAAATAAACAAACTCTGGAGTCTGGACAGGAAGTAAATAACCACACTCTGGACAGGAAGTAAATAAACATACTCTGGACAGGAAGTAAATAAACACATTCTGGACAGGAAGTAAATTAACATACTCTGGACAGGAAGTAAATAAACACACTCTGGACAGGAAGTAAATAAACATACTCTGGACAGGAAGTAAATAAACACACTCTGGACAGGAAGTAAATTAACATACTCTGGACAGGAAGTAAATAAACACACTCTGGACAGGAAGTAAATAAACATACTCTGGACAGGAAGTAAATAAACACACTCTGGACAGGAAGTAAATAAACACATTCTGGAGTCTGGACAGGAAGTAAATAAACACACTCTGGAGTCTGGACAGGAAGTAAATAAAAACACTCTGGACAGGAAGTAAATAAAAACACTCTGGAGTCTGGACAGGAAGTAAATAAACACACTCTGGACAGGAAGTAAATAAACACACTCTGGAGTCTGGACAGGAAGTAAATAAACACACTCTGGAGTCTGGACAGGAAGTAAATAAGATGGCGGTCTAGAAACACAAGATTACCCCAACTGGCAGGCCAACTCTTTTGCACAACCTCCCTGGCTCCATAGTATCGAGTATTTACAGTATATCCCTCTTTTATCCTCACTCTAGTCTAAAATATAGTAATAATATATGCTGTTTAGCACATGCTTTTATCCAAATCTACTTAGTCACGCGTGCATACTTTATACGTATGGGTGGTCCCATGAATCCAACCCACTATCCTGGGGTTACAAGCTCCACGCTCTACCAACTATACATGTTACTGTCGGCTGTCTGTCAAAGGAGCGAGCTGGACTGCATAGACGGCACAGAGGTTCTGCATGTGTTAGTGCACGGTGTCAGGCCAGTTCAAGGCTATTGAGACAGATGTGTGTTTACAGGTTATCATTACAAGGGGCTGAACTGTAGAGGGGGAGAAGGGCTGAGGGTTGACAGGGGTAAGAGAGAGCGGGGTGAAGGGGGTGAGAGAGAAGGGTGAGGGGGTAGGAGAGAGGAGTTAGGGGGTGAGAGAGAAGGGTGAGGGGGTAAGAGAGAGGAGTTAGGGGGTGAGAGAGAAGGGTGAGGGGGTAAGAGAGAGGAGTTAGGGGGTGAGAGAGGGGTGAGGGGAAAGCGGTGAGTGGAGGTTGAGGGACATGACATCTGTGTGTAAACTGACATGTCAGACACACACACACACACACACACACACACACACACACACACACACACACACACACACACACACACACACCGAGAGTTGACCTCGCTGTAGCAGAAATGTCTAGCTCAAAGGAAGTTCAGACAGGTCAAGGGATTAGTACTCGCTACATTCCACTAGAATGGGCTAACACTGCAACATATTCTAACTGCATTCCACTAGCATGGGCTAACAATGCTACAAATTCAAACTGCATTCCACTAGCATGGGCTAACAATGCTACAAATTCAAACTGCATTCCACTAGCATGGGCTAACAATGCTACAAATTCAAACTGCATTCCACTAGCATGGGCTAACAATGCTACAAATTCAATCTGCATTCCACTAGCATAGGCTAACAATGCTACAAATTCAATCTGCATTCCACTAGCATGGGCTAACAATGCTACAAATTCAATCTGCATTCCACTAGCATGGGCTAACAATGCTACAAATTCAATCTGCATTCCACTAGCATGGGCTAACAATACTACAAATTCAATCTGCATTCCACTAGCATGGGCTAACAATGCTACAAATTCAATCTGCATTCCACTAGCATAGGCTAACAATACTACAAATTCAATCTGCATTCCACTAGCATGGGCTAACAATACTACAAATTCAATCTGCATTCCACTAGCATGGGCTAACAATGCTACAAATTCAATCTGCATTCCACTAGCATAGGCTAGCGATGCTACACCGGTTAGGATAAGTCTCTCTGCCCCCAGAGGGAGCGACTGAGGCCTATGTTCTTTGGCCGTGGAGGTGTGTGTGTGTGGGGAGGTGTTTGTGTGTTTAGCCTGGGAGATGTGTGTGTTGTGGTGAACCAGAGGGCTACCAGCAGAGGGGTAACACGGACCAGGAGAGGAGACGGGGGGTTAACATGGACCAGGAGAGGAGACGGGGGGGTTAACATGGACCAGGAGAGGAGACGGGGGGTTAACACAGACCAGGAGAGGAGACGGGGGATTAACACGGACCAGGAGAGGAGACGGGGGATTAACACAGACCAGGAGAGGACACGGGGGGTTAACATGAACCAGGAGAGGAGACGGGGTTAACATGAACCAGGAGAGGAGACGGGGGTTAACATGAACCAGGAGAGGAGACGGGGGTTAACACAGACCAGGAGAGGAGACGGGGGGTTAACATGGACCAGGAGAGGAGACGGGGGGTTAACACGGACCAGGAGAGGACACGGGGGGTTAACATGAACCAGGAGAGGAGACGGGGGGTTAACACAGACCAGGAGAGGAGACGGGGGTTAACATGAACCAGGAGAGGAGACGGGGGATTAACACGGACCAGGAGAGGACACGGGGGATTAACACAGACCAGCAGAGGAGACGGGGGGTTAACACAGACCAGGAGAGGACACGGGGGATTAACACGGACCAGGAGAGGAGACGGGGGGTTAACACGGACCAGGAGAGGAGACGGGGGGTTAACACAGACCAGGAGAGGAGACGGGGGTTAACATGAACCAGGAGAGGAGACGGGGGATTAACACGGACCAGGAGAGGAGACGGGGGGTTAACACGGACCAGGAGAGGAGACGGGGGGTTAACACAGACCAGGAGAGGAGACGGGGGGTTAACACAGACCAGGAGAGGAGACGGGGGTTAACATGAACCAGGAGAGGAGACGGGGGATTAACACGGACCAGGAGAGGACACGGGGGATTAACACAGACCAGGAGAGGAGACGGGGGGTTAACACAGACCAGGAGAGGAGACGGGGGATTAACACAGACCAGGAGAGGAGACGGGGGGTTAACATGAACCAGGAGAGAAGATGGGGGGTTAACATGAACCAGGAGAGGAGACGGGGGGTTAACATGGACTGTGAATGTACAGGAGGTAAGGTCAGGGGTAAGTCACTGTACCTTATTATTTAGGGGTGAAGTGTTTGTATGTGTATATGTATGTATGTGTCTCTCTCGGAGGAACACTACATGACCAAAAAGGTAGAACATTTATGATATGACATTCTGTGATTGTCATCAGTCCTACACTGGTAGCCTGTACTGAGGTGTCCCCTGATGTCTGGTGTGTCTCCGGAATCGGACAGTCATCTCCGCCTTCCGCAAAATGTAAGTGTTGTCTTCATCAATATGTAGCGTATACCACACGGTTCCACATCAATATGTAGCGTATACCACACGGTTCCACATCAACATGTAGCGTATACCACACGGTTCCACATCAATATGGAGCGTATACCACACGGTTCCACATCAATATGGAGCGTATACCACACGGTTCCACATCAACATGTAGCGTATACCACACGGTTCCACATCAATATGTAGCGTATACCACACGGTTCCACATCAACATGTAGCGTATACCACACGGTTCCACATCAATATGTAGCGTATACCACACGGTTCCACATCAATATGTAGCGTATACCACACAGTTCCACATCAACATGTAGCGTATACCACACGGTTCCACATCAACATGTAGCGTATACCACACGGTTCCACATCAACATGTAGAGTATACCACACGGTTCCACA
The DNA here is from genome assembly GCF_057628025.1 of Oncorhynchus mykiss. Taxonomy (NCBI): domain Eukaryota; kingdom Metazoa; phylum Chordata; class Actinopteri; order Salmoniformes; family Salmonidae; genus Oncorhynchus; species Oncorhynchus mykiss. The sequence continues at coordinate 38,800,339 of NC_143048.1, forward strand.
TCAACATGTAGCGTATACCACACGGTTCCACATCAATATGGAGCGTATACCACGGTTCCACATCAACATGTAGCGTATACCACACGGTTCCACATCAACATGTAGCGTATACCACACGGTTCCACATCAACATGTAGCGTATACCACACGGTTCCACATCAACATGTAGCGTATACCACACGGTTCCACATCAACATGTAGCGTATACCACACGGTTCCACATCAACATGTAGCGTATACCACACGGTTCCACATCAACATGTAGCGTATACCACACGGTTCCACAACAATTGATTCTTCATGTGGCTGACATACAGGCATGGTAAATTATGGTGTATTGTAGTTTTCTTGACATTTTGTTTTAATTATTATAATTTACCTGTACTGGACCACATCGACTTGCCTGTGGTTTTTCCATTGTCCATGGTTTACAGTGATTGGATGGAGTGAGGTACTTACCGATTGGATAAGCAGCTGACCCACTGTCTGTTTGTCGTGCCATTGGCTGATGCAGCCGGTGACCTGTTCCAGGAAGTGCTCATGGTGCTCCAGGATCTCTGGGATCTGATAGAACATCTCATCCACCAATGAGGGATCAACTAGTGATCCACTGTCTGGCTGCTTCAGAGGCCGCATATAGCCCTACACACAGAGAGGGGGAGAGAGAGAGAGGGAGAGGTAGAGGGGGAGAGAGAGAGAGGGAGGTAGAGGGAGAGAGAGAGAGGTAGAGGGGGAGAGATAGAGAGGGAGGTAGAGAGAGAGGTAAAGAGGGAGAGATAGAGAGGGAGGTAGAGGGGGAGAGATAGAGAGGGAGGTAGAGGGGGAGAGATAGAGAGGGAGGTAGAGGGGGAGAGATAGAGAGGGAGGTAGAGGGGGAGAGAGAGAGAGAGGGAGGTAGAGGGGGAGAGATGAGAGGGAGGTAGAGAGAGAGGGAGGTAGAGAGAGAGGGAGGTAGAGAGAGAGGTAGAGAGAGAGAGAGAGAGGGAGGTAGAGAGAGGTAGAGAGAGAGAGAAAGGGAGGTAGAGAGAGGTAGAGAGAGAGAGGTAGAGAGGGAGAGAGAGAGGTAGAGGGGGAGGGAGAGAGAGAGGGAGAGAGAGAGAGAGAGAGAGAGAGAGGGGTAGAGGGGGAGAGATCGAGAGGGAGGTAGAGAGAGAGAGAGAGAGAGAGAGAGAGAGGTAGAGGGGGAGAGATCGAGAGGGAGGTAGAGAGAGAGAGAGGGAGAGAGAGAGAGTGAGTTAGAGAGAGGTAGAGGGGGAGAGAGAGAGGGAGGTAGAGAGAGGGTGAGTTAGAGAGAGGTAGAGGGGGAGAGAGAGAGGGAGGTAGAGAGAGGGTGAGTTAGAGAGAGGTAGAGGGGGAGCGAGAGAGAGAGTTAGAGAGAGGGTGAGTTAGAGAGAGGTAGAGGGGGAGAGAGAGAGGGAGGTAGAGAGGGTGAGTTAGAGAGAGGTAGAGGGGGAGAGAGAGAGGGAGGTAGAGAGAGGGTGAGTTAGAGAGAGGTAGAGGGGGAGAGATGAGAGGGAGGTAGAGAGAGAGGGAGGTAGAGAGAGAGGGAGGTAGAGAGGGTGAGTTAGAGAGAGGTAGAGGGGGAGAGAGAGAGGGAGGTAGAGAGAGGGTGAGTTAGAGAGAGGGAGGTAGAGAGAGGTAGAGAGAGAGAGAGAGGGAGGTAGAGAGAGGTAGAGAGAGAGAGGTAGAGAGGGAGAGAGAGAGGTAGAGGGGGAGAGAGAGAGGGAGGGGGAGAGAGAGAGGGAGAGAGAGAGAGGTAGAGGGGGAGAGATCGAGAGGGAGGTAGAGAGAGAGAGAGAGAGAGAGAGAGAGAGAGGTAGAGGGGGAGAGATCGAGAGGGAGGTAGAGAGAGAGAGAGAGAGAGTTAGAGAGAGGGTGAGTTAGAGAGAGGTAGAGGGGGAGAGAGAGAGGGAGGTAGAGAGAGGGTGAGTTAGAGAGAGGTAGAGGGGGAGAGAGAGAGGGAGGTAGAGAGAGGGTGAGTTAGAGAGAGGTAGAGGGGGAGAGAGAGAGAGAGTTAGAGAGAGGGTGAGTTAGAGAGAGGTAGAGGGGGAGAGAGAGAGAGAGTTAGAGAGAGGTAGAGGGGGAGAGAGAGAGCGAGAAAGACAATATGTTTCTATTTTGGGAGAATTAAACCTTATTTTCCTGAAACCAGCCTCGTGAAATGTGAACTCATCCAGGCAACAAGCACACACACTGCAGTGCTGTTGCGTGTGTAGAACATGATTTGTAATGGTGTATTTGTGTGTGATCTGCGTATACAGCCTGAGTTGGTATGATGTGTGTGTATGTGTGTGTGTGTGTGTGTGCGCGCGAGATGCATTGTTTATTAATATAGTGCGAGTGTGTGTTTGGGGACTGTTCAGAGGGTGCCTAATCGATGGCGTCTCACACACGCTTCTCATTCTGTTTTGACTACATGGCACCTGGGCTTACTATGGCTGCAGTTTAACATATCCCCTCTTTCTCCCTCTCACAAGCCTCTTTCCCCCCTCTCTCTCCTCTCCCAAGCCCCTCTTCCCCCTCTCAAGCCTCTCTTCCTCCTTAGCCTCTCTCAACTCTCCCAAGCCTCTCTTCCCCCTCTCTCAACTCTCCCAAGCCTCTCTTCCCCCTCTCTCTCCTCAGACTCTCTTCCCCCTCACTCAACTCTCCCAAGCCTCTCTTCCCCTTCTCTCAACTCTCCCAAGCCTCTCTTCCCCTTCTCTCAACTCTCCCAAGCCTCTCTTCCCCCTCTCTCTCCTCAGCCTCTCTTCCTCCTTAGCCTCTCTTCCCCCTCTCTCAACTCTCCCAAGCCTTTTTTTACCCCTCTCTCTCTCAAACCTCTCTTCCCCTCTCTCTCCTCTCCCAAGTCTCTCTTCCCCCTCCTCTCAAACCCCTCCTTCCCCTCTCTTTCCTCACTCAAGCCTCTTTCCCTCTCTCTCCTCTCCCAAGCCTCTTTCCCTCTCTCTCAAGCCTCTCTTTCCCCTCTCTCTCAAGCCTCTCTTTCCCCTCTCTCTCAAGCCTATTTTTCCCCTCTCTCTCAAGCCTCTTTCCTCTCTCTCTCTCAAACCTCTCTTTCCCCTCTTTCTCAAGCCTCTTTCCCCTCTTTCTCAAGCCTCTCTCCCCTCTTTCTCAAGCCTCTTTCCCCTCTTTCTCAAGCCTCTTTCCCCTCTTTCTCAAGCCTCTTTCCCCTCTTTCTCAAGCCTCTTTCCCCTCTTTCTCAAGCCTCTTTCCCCTCTCTCTCAAGCCTCTCTTCCCCCTCTCTCCTCTCTTCCCCCTCTCTCTCAAGCCTCTCTTTTCCCCTCTCGCTCAAGCCTCTCTTTTCCCCTCTCTCTCAAGCCTCTCTTTCCCCTCTCTCAAGCTTCTTTCCCCTCTCTCAAGCCTCTTTCCCCTCTCTCAAGCCTCTTTCCCCTCTATCACAAGCCTCTTTCCCCTCTCTCACAAGCCTCTTTCCCTCTCTCTCCTCTCCCAAGCCTCTCTTTCCCTCTCTCAACTCTCCCAAGCCTCTCTTCCCCCTCCTCTCCCCCTCTCTCTCAAGCCTATCTTTTCCCCTCTCTCTCAAGCCTCTCTTTTCCCCTCTCTCTCAAGCCTCTCTTTTCCCCTCTCTCTCAAGCCTCTCTTTTCCCCTCTCTCTCAAGCCTCTCTTTCCCCTCTCTCTCAAGCCTATTTTTCCCTCTCTCTCAAGCCTCTTTCCCCTCTCTCTCAAGCCTCTTTCCCCACTCTCTCTCAAGCCTCTCTTTCCCCTCTTTCTCAAGCCTCTTTCCCCTCTCTCTCAAGCCTCTTTCCTCTCTCTCTCTCTAGCCTCTCTTTCCCCTCTCTCTCTCAAGCCTCTCTTTCCCCTCTTTCTCGAGCCTCTCTTTCCCCTCTTTCTCAAGCCTCTCTTCCCCCTCTTTCTCAAGCCTCTCTTTCCCCTCTTTCTCAAGCCTCTCTTTCCCCTCTTTCTCAAGCCTCTCTTTCCCCTCTTTCTCAAGCCTCTCTTTCCCCTCTTTCTCAAGCCTCTCTTTCCCCTCTCTGATCTATCCGATAGACAAGGGGTGGGGAGAGGGTTTGGGTCTGGGTGGGGGGAGGGTCTGGGTGGGGAGAGGGTCTGGGTCTGGGTGGGGAGAGGGTTTGGGTGGGGAGAGGGTTTGGGTCTGGGTGGGGAGAGGGTCTGGGTCTGGGTGGGGAGAGGGTCTGGGTCTGGGTGGGGAGAGGGTTTGGGTCTGGGTGGGGAGAGGGTCTGGGTGGGGAGAGGGTCTGGGTGGGGAGAGGGCTCTGGGTCTGGGTGGGGAGAGGGTTTGGGTCTGGGTGGGGAGAGGGTTTGGGTCTGGGTGGGGAGAGGGTCTGGGTGGGGAGAGGGTCTGGGTGGGGAGAGGGCTCTGGGTCTGGGTGGGGAGAGGGTTTGGGTCTGGGTGGGGAGAGGGTCTGGGTGGGGAGAGGGTCTGGGTGGGGAGAGGTTTGGGTGGGGAGAGGTTTGGGTCTGGGTGGGGAGAGGGTCTGGGTGGGAAGAGGGTTCGGGTCTGGGTGGGGAGAGGGTCTGGGTGGGGAGAGGGTCTGGGTCTGGGTGGGGAGAGGGTCTGGGTGGGGAGAGGGTCTGGGTGGGGAGAGGGTCTGGGTGGGGAGAGGGTCTGGGTCTGGGTGGGGAGAGGGTCTGGGTGGGGAGAGGGTCTGGGTGGGGAGAGGGTTTGGGTCTGGGTGGGGAGAGGGTCTGGGTCTGGGTGGGGAGAGGGCTCTGGGCCTGGGTGGGGAGAGGGTTTGGGTCTGGGTGGGGAGAGGGTCTGGGTGGGGAGAGGGCTCTGGGTCTGGGTGGGGAGAGGGTTTGGGTCTGAGTGGGGAGAGGTTTGGGTCTGAGTGGGGAGAGGTTTGGGTCTGGGTGGGGAGAGGGTTTGGGTCTGGGTGGGGAGAGGTTTGGGTCTGGGTGGGGAGAGGTTTGGATCTGGGTGGGGAGAGGTTTGGGTCTGGGTGGGGAGAGGGTTTGGGTGGGGAGAGGGTTTGGGTGGGGAGAGGGTTTGGGTGGGGAGACTGCCTGTCTGAATGAGGCGGTGAGATATGTGGCTGAGGGGTGAGGAGAGGGGCTTTAGCAGGAGTCATTTAACATTAAGACATTGTAACTTCAACATCTGTTAGCACTGGTGGTTCCTGTGTGTGTGTGTGTGTGTGTATATAGTATTACCTGTATGAGTGTCCGGAGCGACTCCACATAAGACTGCTCAGTGTCCAGGAGGGTCATCACGACATGTCTTCTCATATCCTGCAGGGGGAGACAACACTGAGTGCTATGGCATAACAAACACACACACACAATTTGGCTCGACTGTCATCGAAATAAGGGTTTCCTGTTTACATGGTTAGGTTGGAATCTGTACACTGGGAAAAACACCAGTGTGTGTGTGTGTGTGTGTGTGTGTGTGTGTGTGTGTGTGTGTGTGTGTGTGTGTGTGTGTGTCCCCTACAGAGAAGATACAATCTTGTCAAAGGCTTATGGCTCAAAGGCTAATAGATGAAGAGAAGAGACTCGTGCCTTATCACGACTAACACAGCAAACTACCAGCAGTCACGCTCTACACATCCTACACACTGGGACGTCACACACACACCCCCAGGGAATATTAGGCTCAGATTCCTAATGATCTGTTCTCTCCATCTTCCTTTCCTCAAAACCTCTGTCTATTTTCTCTCTCTTTCTCTGTGTACCTCTAGATTGTGAAGCACCGCACCAGGAGACATCTGGCCCTGATGCAACAAGACTAACAGAGACAGTGGAAATCTGCTTCAGAGAAGTTAGTCTATCAATGAATTAAATCACTGAATGAAATACATTAACTCTAGTCGACAAACACAGAGAGGAGAGAGAGGAGGAGAGAGAGAGGAGGAGAGAGAGAGGAGGAGAGAGAGAGGAGGAGAGAGAGAGGAGGAGAGAGAGAGGAGGAGAGAGAGAGGAGGAGAGAGAGAGAGAAAGGAGAGAGAAGAGAGAGTGAGGAGAGAGAGAGAGAGAGAAAGGAGAGAGAAGAGAGAGTGAGGAGAGAGAGAGAGCGAGATAGAGGGAGAGCGAACGAGAACGAGAGGGAGAGAGAGAAGAGCAAGACCGGATGAGTCAGGCCAACCCAGTCTGCCCCAGGTGGCTAACGAGACTAACTCTGCTTCTCACACACACACACACACACACACACACACACACACACACACACGTCCTCTATTCATTGTTGCCACGCCAACCAGCAGCATCCTCCATCTTAGCCCCGCCCCCCGCAGCAACAGTTACCAGGTTTTCTGCTGGCTCTCTAGAGTTCTTCAGTGTTCCATTCTGGCGATAACGTTAGTCGCTAATCACTGAAGCTTCCTCTTAGGCAGTCAGGGAACATCTCTGCCCCTTAAACCCACAGGGGAGAACTGTCTGACCCACAGACCACTGCTCTGTCACAGGGTTCACTAAAACACAGGATCAAAGCCATAGGTCTTCAGACGGCCTCCACTGATTCTTCACATGATATGAGAATAACACATTATATACTTCCCCAGAACAAAACATGACCAAGTCATTTATTCCAGAACACACTAGAACAGACATGACTTAACTATGCGTTCTAATCTCCACCCGGCCTGGTTCCTCTCAAGGGTCCTTTCCATAGGGAGTTATTCCTGGCCGACTGGCCAATGTCACATCTGCTTTCTCTTTATGGGTTCAGGTCCAGGTTGTGTTAATACTTGTCGGCCCCAGGAAGACTAGCTGTCGCCATTGGCGTTGGCTAATGGCTAATATGAATCAATTGTTAACCAGTGCAACAGACAACCCAGACTCCATCAACACTAGTAAACATTACCCTAAATAGCAGACAGCTGGAGGCTCATGTTTTCCTGCTCCGTGTCCTAATAATAACAGTACAAAAATAACATCCCACAATTCCACATTTACATCTGGATCTCCCACAAGACTCAGCAGGGGATCATTCATGTATCCCTAGCCTGAGGAAGGTGACAGTGCCGTCACTGCATAGCATCAAGTCATAGAGAGAAGACAGAGAAAAGAAAAGAGAGAGAGAGACAGAGAAGGAAAGAGAGAGAGACAGAGAGAGAGAAAGATAGAGAAGGAAAGAGAGAGAGACAGAGAGAGCGGGAGATGGCTTTGCTAGATATTACTGCGTTGTTGGGAGCTAGAAACATAAGCATTTCGCTGCACCTGCGATAACATCTGCAAAACTGTTTATGCAGACCAAATAAATAGATTTGATTTGAGAGGGGGAGAGAGAGAGTGAGAAAGAGAGAGTGGACATCTGGTGACTGTCAAGTCCATTAACGTGGGATACACATGCACGCTTTCATGTCATCTTGATATAGTCTAAAATGAAACCAGTTTCGTCATGTCAAGCTGACAGTTTGAACAGGAAGTCAACCTCCAGCCCACATGAGGAGGTCCAGTTGAAACTGCAACAAGATCTTTGGGTAATCAACACTTCTTCAGGGCCTTTCACTGAGGCCCAAGTGTCAGTCCTGGATAAAGGATCTTTGGGTAATCAACACTTCTCCAGGGCCTTTCACTGAGGCCCAAGTGTCAGTCCTGGATAAAGGATCTTTGGGTAATCAACACTTCTCCAGGGCCTTTCACTAATGCCCAAGTGTCAGTCCTGGATAAAAGATCTTTGGGTAATCAACACTTCTTCAGGGCCTTTCACTGGGGCCCAAGTGTCAGTCCTGGATAAAAGATCTTTGGTTAATCAACACTTCTCCAGGGCCTTTCACTGAGGCCCAAGTGTCAGTCCTGGATAAAAGATCTTTGGGTAATCAACACTTCTCCAGGGCCTTTCACTGAGGTCCAAGTGTCAGTCCTGGGTGAAGCACTCTCCCTTCTCTCCTTCCAATAGGATGGACCCTTTTGCATTTAAAGTTGACACATTCAAATTTGTTTCGTTAATTGCATTTAAATAATTGATTCTGTGACACTAGGCAACCCTCGTGTAATGGCAATGCAATTTTTTTAGAAACTATAATGCATCGGGAATGTGAGAGAACTAAAATGACATTCAAAGAGAAGTCGAGTGCCTTACGTTAATGCAAGTCCCTCTGTTCTCACCTACAGTAGGCTGATAGAACAGGATTTTGCTAAATTAGCCAGCAATACCCCTAACAAGCAGATCATCTCAGTAACGATGAACAAAACGCGTTGAAGGAATTGAAAGACAATCCGGATATTGTATATCTTCTTGAACTGCACTGTTGGTTCAGGTCTTGAACAGTTGAAGTCGGACGTTTACATACAATTAGGTTGGAGTTATTTAAACTCGTTTTTCAACCACTCCACAAATTTCTTGATAACAAACTATAGTTTTGTTAACAAACAAAAACAAACAATTTCCAAATGCCTGAAGGGACCACATTCATCTGTACAAACAATAATATGCAAGTATAAACACCATGGGACCACGCAGCCGTCATACCGCTCAGGAAGGAGACGCGTTCTGTCTCCTAGAGATGAACGTATTCTGGTGCAAAAAGTGAAAATCAATCCCAGAACAACAGCAAAGGACCTTGTGAAGATGCTGGAGGAAACAGGTACAAAAGTATCTACATCCACAGTAAAACGAGTCCTATATCGACATAACCTGAAAGGCCGCTCAGCAAGGAAGAAGCCACTGCTCCAAAACCACCATAAAGCCAGACTACGGTTTGCAACTGTACATGCGTACTTTTTGGAGAAATGTCCTCTAGTCTGATGAAACAAAAATAGAACTGTTTGGCCATAATGACCATCGTTATGTTTAGAGGAAAAAGTGGGATGCTTGCAAGCCGAAGAACACCATCCCAACTGTGAAGCACAGGGGTGGCAGCATCATGTTGTGGGGGTGCTTTGATGCAGGAGGGACTGGTGCACTTCACAAAATAGATGGCATCATGAGGTAGGAAAATTATGTGGATATATTGAAGCAACATCTCAAGACATCAGTCAGGAAGTTAAAGCTTGGTCGCAAATGGGTCTTCCAAATGGACGATGACCCCAAGCATTCTTCTAAAGTTGTGGCAAAATGGCTTAAGGACAACAAAGTCAAGGTATCAGAGTGGGCATCATAAAGCACTGACCTCAATCCTATAGAAAATGTGTCGGCAGAACTGAGAAAGCGTTTGCGAGCAAGGAGGCCTACAAACCTGACTCAGTTACACCAGCTTTGTCAGGAGGAATGGGCCAAAATTCACCCAACTTATTGTGGGAAGCTTGTGGAAGGCTACCCGAAACGTTTGACCCAAGTTAAACTCCCCATCCAACCCCACAGACAGACAAAAACATGATATAGCTAGCTTCATTGATAACGCTCTTTCTCTGAAAAGAGAAAGACCAGCCTGTTTATTAAGACTAACCCGAAATATATCAAAGTATGGATAAACCTCCTTTACATCCCATAGTGTCAGTTAACAGTAGCCCTATTGAACCCCTTTCTCAGTGTGTTGATTTCTCCACCTCTAAATGCGTGCTAGCCTTGTCAGCCTTTTTCAAGAGACACCAGGGCTGAATGTCTTAGTACTATAGATGCAACACTGAAAGCATCTCGGTTACACTTGACGTTCAGTCTCTCTACACTAATATCCCGCATGACACAGGCCTCAATTTATTCTGTCTCTCACTGAAAAAGCCCTCATCAAATTACTTCCCATATGCGGGCAGTTTCTACAAACAGATTCGGTGTACAGCGATGGGAGCTGCATTCGCTCCTAACTATGCAAATGTAAAAGTATAACTTTAGACCGTCCCCTCGCCCATACCCGGGCGCGAACCAGGGACCCTCTGCACACATCAACAACAGTCACCCACGAAGCATCGTTACCCATCGCTCCACAAAAGCCGTGGCCCTTGCAGAGCAAGGGGAACTACTACTTCAAGGTCTCAGAGCAAGTGACGCCACCGCTAACTAAGCTAGCGTTTCAACTCCGTTACACAGATTTATTGATGGGATAATGGGAGGAGACCTTAATTTATGACGTCAAGAAAAACCCATATTTCCAGAAAAGATACTTTGATGACATCCTGGTATGGAATGTTACTGACGCTCTCCTCTCCGAGTTCATTTCATATATTAACTTCTCTTACCCCCCATCTCAAATTCACAGCAGTCAGGAGAAAATAGACTTATTGGATCTTACAATCCACAAAAATAAAATAAACAAGTTGGTGTCTACCATCTCCCGCAATCCACAGAGTAGGAATTTTAAAGCAGGACATACTGGTGGGTCAGTTCCTAAGACTAACCTAACTGTAGTACAGACATAGATTTCGAGTGCAAAGCTAATGATATGCGCACCAGGTTCCTGCCACGCGGATAAGAGTGTCATTGAACAGGCCTATACCCGTGCTAGAGAGACTGAACGTCAACGCCTACCCACGGGCACTAATACAAACCAGGACAAAACGCCCCCACGTTTGTGTTTTTCCACGGAGTACGGCCCATGTGCCGGTCACATCAAATCCATTGTACTGAAACACTGGAACATCCTCATAAGTGATCCAGATATAACATCCTCATTAGTGATCCAGATATAACATCCTCATTAGTGATCCAGATATAACATCCTCATTAGTGATCCAGATATAACATCCTCATAAGTGATCCAGATATAACATCCTCATTAGTGATCCAGATATACCAGATATAACATCCTCATTAGTGATCCAGATATACCAGATATAACATCCTCATAAGTGATCCAGATATAACATCCTCATAAGTGATCCAGATATAACATCCTCATAAGTGATCCAGATATAACATCCTCATAAGTGATCCAGATTTAACATCCTCATAAGTGATCCAGATATAACATCCTCATAGGTGATCCAGATATAACATCCTCATTAGTGATCCAGATATAACATCCTCATTAGTGATCCAGATATAACATCCTCATTAGTGATCCAGATATAACATCCTCATAAGTGATCCAGATATAACATCCTCATAAGTGATCCAGATATACCAGATATAACATCCTCATAAGTGATCCAGATATAACATCTTCATTAGTGATCCAGATATAACATCCTCATTAGTGATCCAGATATAACATCCCCATTAGTGATCCAGATATAACATCCTCATTAGTGATCCAGATATAACATCCTCATAAGTGATCCAGATATAACATCCTCATAAGTGATCCAGATATAACATCCTCATTAGTGATCCAGATATAACATCCTCATAAGTGATCCAGATATAACATCCTCATTAGTGATCCAGATATAACATCCTCATTAGTGATCCAGATATAACATCCTCATTAGTGATCCAGATATAACATCCTCATTAGTGATCCAGATATAACCTCCTCATTAGTGATCCAGATATAACATCCTCATTAGTGATCCAGATATAACATCCTCATAAGTGATCCAGATATACCAGATATAACATCCTCATTAGTGATCCAGATATAACATCCTCATAAGTGATCCAGATATAACATCCTCATTAGTGATCCAGATATAACATCCTCATTAGTGATCCAGATATAACATCCTCATAAGTGATCCAGATATAACATCCTCATAAGTGATCCAGATATAACATCCTCATAAGTGATCCAGATATAACATCCTCATTAGTGATCCAGATATAACATCCTCATTAGTGATCCAAATATAACATCCTCATTAGTGATCCAGATATAACATCCTCATTAGTGATCCAGATATAACATCCTCATAAGTGATCCAGATATAACATCCTCATTAGTGATCCAGATATAACATCCTCATTAGTGATCCAGATATAACATCCTCATTAGTGATCCAGATATAACATCCTCATAAGTGATCCAGATATAACATCCTCATAAGTGATCCAGATATAACATCCTCATTAGTGATCCAGATATAACATCCTCATAAGTGATCCAGATATAACATCCTCATAAGTGATCCAGATATAACATCCTCATAAGTGATCCAGATATAACATCCTCATTAGTGATCCAGATATAACATCCTCATAAGTGATCCAGATATAACATCCTCATAAGTGATCCAGATATAACATCCTCATAAGTGATCCAGATATACCAGATATAACATCCTCATAAGTGATCCAGATATAACATATTCATTAGTGATCCAGATATAACATCCTCATTAGTGATCCAGATATAACATCCTCATTAGTGATCCAGATATAACATCCTCATTAGTGATCCAGATATAACATCCTCATTAGTGATCCAGATATAACATCCTCATTAGTGATCCAGATATAACCTCCTCATTAGTGATCCAGATATAACATCCTCATTAGTGATCCAGATATAACATCCTCATAAGTGATCCAGATATACCAGATATAACATCCTCATTAGTGATCCAGATATACCAGATATAACATCCTCATAAGTGATCCAGATATAACATCCTCATAAGTGATCCAGATATAACATCCTCATAAGTGATCCAGATATAACATCCTCATTAGTGATCCAGATATAACATCCTCATTAGTGATCTGATATAACATCCTCATAAGTGATCCAGATATAACATCCTCATTAGTGATCCAGATATAACATCCTCATTAGTGATCCAGATATAACATCCTCATAAGTGATCCAGATATAACATCCTCATAAGTGATCCAGATATAACATCCTCATAAGTGATCCAGATATAACATCCTCATAAGTGATCCAGATATAACATCCTCATAAGTGATCCAGATATAACATCCTCATTAGTGATCCAGATATAACATCCTCATTAGTGATCCATATATAACATCCTCATTAGTGATCCAGATATAACATCCTCATTAGTGATCCAGATATAACATCCTCATTAGTGATCCAGATATAACATCCTCATTAGTGATCCAGATATAACATCCTCATAAGTGATTCAAATCTACCAGAGTTCATTTCCCCCTCCATTTGTTTTCTCCGTGCGCGCAATCTAGCCGATTCCATTACGCACAGCAGCTGCCCAAGAAGCGCGATACTTGGCTGCCAGGCAGTCCAATGACAGTTACTAGTGCGGCCACCGTGTAGAATGTGACAATACGACCAATACTAAAAGTTCTTTATCACCCGAGAACAGGTCAAGAATACAAAAGCCAAAGCTTTGTTAATTGTAGCACCACAAATGTCAAATACTAAACTCAGCAAAAAAAGAAACGTCCCTTTTTCAGGACCCTGTCTTTCAAAGATAATTCGTAAAAACACAAATAACTTCACAGATCTTCATTGTAAAGGGTTTAAATACTTTTTCCTGTGCAAAAACAATGAATGAACATGCACCTGTGGAACGGTCGTTAAAACACTAACAGCTTACAGACAGTAGGCAATTAAGGTTACAGTTATGAAACTTAGGACACTAAAGAGGCCTTTCTACTGACTCTGAAAAACGGCAAAAGAAAGATGCCCAGGGTCCTTGCTCATCTGCGGGAACATGCCTTAGGCATGCTGCAAGGAGGCATGAGGACTGCAGATGTAGCCAGGGCAATAAATTGCAATGTCTGTACTGTGAGACGCCTAAGACAGCGCTACAGGGAGACAGGACGGACAGCTGATCGTCCTCGCAGTGGCAGACCACGTGTAACACCTGCACAGGATTGGTACATCCGAACATCACACCTGCGGGACAGGTACAGGATGGCAACAACAACTGCCTGAGTTACACCAGGAACGCACAATCCCTCCATCAGTGCTCAGACTGTCCGCAAAAGGCTGAGAGAGGCTGGACTGAGGGCTTGTAGGCCTGTTGTAAAGCAGATTCGCACCAGAAACAACGTCGCCTATGGGCACAAACCCACCGTCGCTGGACCAGACAGGACTGGCAAAATGTGCTCTTCACTGACGAGTCGGGATCAATTTGGAGGTGGAGGGTCAGTCATGGTCTTAGTCGGTGTGTCACAGCATCATCAGACTGAGCTTGTTGTTGCATGCAATATCAACTTTGTGTGTTACAGGGAAGACGTCCTCATCCCTCATGTGGTACACTTCCTGCAATCTCATCCTGACATGACCCTCCAGCATGACAATACCACCAGCCGTACTGCTCGTTCTGTGCGTGATTTCCTGCAAGACAGGAATGTCAGTGTTCTGCCATGGCCAGCAAAGAGCCCGGATCTCAATCCCATTGAGCACGTCTGGGACCTATTGGATCGGAGGGTGAGGGTTAGGGCCATTCCTCCCAGAAATGTCTGGGAACTTGCAGGTACCTTGGTGGAAGGGTGGGGTAATATCTCACAACAAGAACTGGCAAATCTGGTGCAGTCCATGAGGAGGAGATGCACTGCAGTACTTAATGCAGCTGGTGGCCACACCAGATACTGACTGTTACTTTTGATTTTGACCTCCCTATGTTCAGGGACATATTATTCCATTTCTGTTAGTCACATGTCTGTGGAACTTGTTCAGTTTATGTCCCAGTTGTTGATTCTTATGTTCATACAAATATTTACACATGTTAAGTTAGCTGAAAAGAAATGCAGTTGACAGTGAGAGGACGTTTCTGTATTCGCTGAGTTTATTTACTATACACGCCTACTGCATCTGCAACACGTTCAAATTTCACCAAGAGGAAGTGACATCGTACGTAGACTAAAACAAAGAGGGGCATTCTGACAGTAATCCTTAGACACTGTGGATCCAAATATGGTTTTTCACTGTCCTCGTTTCTATAATGTTGTTGCCTTGATTTTTTGGGTCTCTGTATCTCCAGATTCACAGAAATCCAAATATAACCTATATATATATATATTTTGACATATCCTACTGATTAATGAGACACACTCTTTCTCTCATTATTTGGTGCTATAATTTACCATTGACCTTGAAACATATTATGATGTTGATACACTGTTGTGTCTCAATGAGCCACTAGCCTATAAATAGAAACTATGTGCAATGGTCAGGTCACTCTGAGGAAGACGTCAGCTTGACGGAAAAACGTCCGTCACCTGTCCACATCCTGTACAATGGATTAAAGTGAGAAATAAGAAATCAATCTCTGCCTTTATTGTTGAGTTCTCCGACTCCTTTGTACCTTGAATTAGTCATTTTGGAAGTGTTTCTTGGTAAGCCGTTCTGGTGATTTTGTTGTTGTTGAGCAACCTTCCTTTTCTTGCGCAGGTCCAGCTGAACTCAGCTGTTGATAGCCATTGCAGAGCTATCAACAGAAAATGGAAGCACAGCTGAAGGCTGTGTCACACACAAACACAAGCGCTTTAAAGTGTGCACACACACACACACACACGCACAAACACTCTGGCTGATGCACGTAGAATGACACACCGAAACGTTTCTGGTATTGAGAACAGTGAGATACATTGTGGGTTTGTGAAAGGTCTACCGCGGACAGTCACCTTTGACCTCGTTTCTTCCAGTATGGCAAAGAGATAAGGAACATTACAGGAGGGTAAGTCTAAAGCTTAGTGTGATTATTTGTGTGTGTGTGTGTGTGTGGTAAAACAAGAGGGATCTTCCTGAAACAATGAACTTTGCTCTTTTAGGTTCCAGCTGCCTTAATTGGATACCACACACACAGACGACCACAGCGGCACGTGGGGGAATGATGGCCAGAATGTTGTTTTCATTTTGGTCACAGGATTGCCATGGTAACTGAGTTTAAAGCTAGAAACATTAGTTGCTACATCCATTTCTGGACTAATTATACCCATTGACTTAACATATAAGCATATATGAAGCAAATAACTTAGAAATGCCCCATGAGCTTATTTTAACTGTCGTACCCCATCAGAACCCAAAATAGAAACTTGTTTTATTCCAACGTTTGTAAACAATGCAAATGTAAACAAACACTGTATAGCCTCATAACACGGTTACAACTGTAATGTTGATATCATGGATGGTCAGCCGCTTTGCTATTGCTTCAATGAAGGACTTTAAAAGCCACAACAGATACATGCAAGATGGAGAGCAGAAGGTGGATGTGATCATTATTCATTGACCTCTCCCTGTTACCTGGTGACATGGATTGGATAAAAAAACATCTCCACGCGTATACAAACACACTAACAACCCAATATGGCTGCTGGCCTTCAGTTCAAAGGCAAGGTTTTAGCCTGTGGGACTAGGATGGTTTTGATTGGCTGAGAAGCCTAAGCCATGCTCCCTCTGATGGCTTTGATTGGCTCAGAAGCTTTAGTCTGTCTGTTATTATGAGTCTTAGAGGGGAAAGGGGATTCTGTGTGTGTGGTGTGTGTGTGTGTGTGTGTGTGTGTGTGTGTCTCCCATGTCAGAGCAGCCCGCAGGGGGCCTCTACTGAACCTTGGTCGCTCAACTCACTGCTCAGAACGTTTACCAAATATTACCATTACTCACACACACACACACACAACCCTAAACTAAGTCCAGCCACGACAGAACATCTCTGTCCTACAGTAGCCCACACCGTTCAATCAATCTGAGCCACCTCCCATCTCAGTGTTAACCAATCAGATCTACTCTCATAATACTTCACAAACAAGAGAACAGGCGTCTCATCTGGAATGTTCCAGGCTGGTTGCCTAGCACTTGAGAGAGAGAGGAGCAGCGACATGAGAAAGAGAGAGGAGAAAGAGAGATGAGCAGAGAGAGGAGCAGAGAGAGGAGCAGAGAGAGGAGCAGAGAGATGAGAAAGAGAGAGGAGCGGAGATATGAGCAGAGAGATGAGAAAGAGAGGAGCAGAGAGAGGAGCAGAGAGATGAGCAGAGAGATGAGAAAGAGAGTAGAGCAGAGAGAGGAGCAGAGAGAGGAGAAAGAGAGAGGAGCAGAGAGATGAGAAAGAGAGAGGAGCAGAGAGAGGAGCAGAGAGAGGAGCAGAGAGAGGAGCAGAGAGAGGAGCAGAGAGAGAGGAGCAGAGAGATGAGCAGAGAGGAGAGAAAGAGAGAGGAGAAAGAGAGAGGAGCAGAGAGAGGAGCAGAGAGAGGAGCAGAGAGTGGAGCAGAGAGATGAGAAAGAGAGTGGAGCAGCAAGAGAGGAAGGATGCCAAGGCAGAAAAGAGAACAGAGAGTAAAACAAACAAAAAAGTTCTAAACGACAGAAAGAGAGAAATTATCTGTCGTCATCACCCCTCTCCCTGGCGACAGTAGTCCATAACAACCACCCTCTCTAGTAACAGCAGCATTACCCAACCCCCCTTATACTTCCCACGCCAAGTGATACCAGATCCATCGCCTCTCCAGTCTCCATCCATCCTCTCACTCTCCATCGCCTCTCCATCGCCTCTCCAGTCTCCATCCATCCTCTCACTCTCCATCTCTCTCTCCATCCCCCCACCCTCCATCTCTCTCCATCCATCCCCTCACTCTCCATCCATCCCCTCTTTAGTCTCCATTCATCCATCTCTCTCTCATCAATCCCCTCTGCAGGTCTCCATCAATCCCCTATCCAGTCTCCATCCATCTTTTGCTCCATCTATCCATCTCTCCCCATCCATCTTTCCTGCTCTCCCACCATCCCTCTCTCTTCATCCATCTCCTATCCAATCTCCATCCATCCCTCTCGCTCTCATCCATCCAATCTCTTTCTCCATCCCACTCGCTTTCCATCCACTCATCCATCTCTCCCTCTCAATTCATTCATCTCTCTCTCTCCATTGATCAATCTTTCCCTCTCCATCCATCTCCAACCCTCTTCACCCCAGTGTTTGGGGACCGCCAGGGCTTGCCCTCTGCCCTCCTGTCAATGCCCAGAGACAGGGCCCTGAGAGGGGGGCTAGGCCTCCACCGTGGTCCCCTGCTTCACATACAGGCCTCTGGAGCTTCAGCCTCTCAACAGGGTTATGTAACTGTGACGCAACCAGTAAGGGATCAATACTTGACAGAGAACAGTCAGTCGTTACAGACCATCAACTGTACACGTGTAGCTACACAGGTCTCACACACACACACACACACACACACACACACACACACACACACACACACACACACACACACACACACACACACACACACACGTTTCAATTGGATGTCAAACAGCACCAATGTTGCTGTATTTCAGCCACCAAAACAACACATGGAGGAACATCTATTTTATGTCATCTTCAAAGTGCAGTTACAGGACATTGAAAAGACAAGAGAGGAACAAAGAAAGAAAAATAACAGGGCCACTAGGCAGAGGAGGAGGGTTACTGGGAGAGAGGGAGAGAGAGGACTAAAAACCCATCTGAGGAAAGAGATGCTAAGGAACAGGGGGAAAAGTCCAGCTGTGTGCCAGTTGCTAAGGAGCAGGGGGTGTCCAGCTGTATGCCTGTTGCTAAGGAGCAGGGAAAGTCCAGCTGTATGCCTGTTGCTAAGGAGCAGAAGTCTAGTTGGATGCATGTTGCTAAGGAGCGGGGTAAGTCTAGCTGTATGCCTGTTGCTATGGAGCAGGGGAGGTTTCAACCGAAAATCCAACCATCATATATAGCTAGCTAGGTGTGATATGAAACTAAACCATCATATATAGCTAGCTAGGTTTGATATGAAACCAAACCATCATATATACAGTGCCTTGCGAAAGTATTCGGCACCCTTGAACTTTGCGACCTTTTGCCACATTTCAGGCTTCAAACATAAAGATATAAAACTGTATTTTTTTGTGAAGAATCAACAACAAGTGGGCCACAATCATGAAGTGGAACGACATTTATTGGATATTTCAAACTTTTTTAACAAATCAAAAACTGAAAAATTGGGCGTGCAAAATTATTCAGCCCCCTTAAGTTAATACTTTGTAGCTCCACCTTTTGCTGCGATTACAGCTGTAAGTCGCTTGGGGTATGTCTCTATCAGTTTTGCACATCGAGAGACTGCATTTTTTTCCCATTCCTCCTTGCAAAACAGCTCGAGCTCAGTGAGGTTGGATGGAGAGCATTTGTAAACAGCAGTTTTCAGTTCTTTCCACAGATTCTCGATTGGATTCAGGTCTGGACTTTGACTTGGCCATTCTAACACCTGGATATGTTTATTTTTGAACCATTCCATTGTAGATTTTGCTTTATGTTTTGGATCATTGTCTTGTTGGAAGACAAATCTCCATCCCAGTCTCAGGTCTTTTGCAGACTCCATCAGGTTTTCTTCCAGAATGGTCCTGTATTTGGCTCCATCCATCTTCCCATCAATTTTAACCATCTCCCTGTCCCTGCTGAAGAAAAGCAGGCCCAAACCATGATGCTGCCACCACCATGTTTGACAGTGGGGATGGTGTGTTCAGCTGTGTTGCTTTTACGCCAAACATAACGTTTTGCATTGTTGCCAAAAAGTTCAATTTTGGTTTCATCTGACCAGAGCACCTTCTTCCACATGTTTGGTGTGTCTCCCAGGTGGCTTGTGGCAAACTTTAAACAACACTTTTTATGGATATCTTTAAGAAATGGCTTTCTTCTTGCCACTCTTCCATAAAGGCCAGATTTGTGCAATATACGACTGATTGTTGTCCTATGGACAGACTCTCCCACCTCAGCTGTAGATCTCTGCAGTTCATCCAGAGTGATCATGGGCCTCTTGGCTGCATCTCTGATCAGTCTTCTCCTTGTATGAGCTGAAAGTTTAGAGGGACGGCCAGGTCTTGGTAGATTTGCAGTGGTCTGATACTCCTTCCATTTCAATATTATCGCTTGCACAGTGCTCCTTGGGATGTTTAAAGCTTGGGAAATCTTTTTGTATCCAAATCCGGCTTTAAACTTCTTCACAACAGTATCTCGGACCTGCCTGGTGTGTTCCATGTTCTTCATGATGCTCTCTGCGCTTTTAACGGACCTCTGAGACTATCACAGTGCAGGTGCATTTATACGGAGACTTGATTACACACAGGTGGATTGTATTTATCATCATTAGTCATTTAGGTCAACATCGGATCATTCAGAGATCCTCACTGAACTTCTGGAGAGAGTTTGCTGCACTGAAAGTAAAGGGGCTGAATAATTTTGCACGTCCAATTTTTCAGTTTTTGATTTGTTAAAAAAGTTTGAAATATCCAATAAATGTCGTTCCACTTCATGATTGTGTCCCACTTGTTGTTGATTCTTCACAAAAAAATACAGTTTTATATCTTTATGTTTGAAGCCTGAAATGTGGCAAAAGGTCGCAAAGTTCAAGGGGGCCGAATACTTTCGCAAGGCACTGTATATATAGCTAGCTAGGTTATATATGAAACCAAACCATCATATGTATAGCTAGCTAGGTTAGATATGAAACCAAACCGTCATATGTATAGCTAGCTAGGTTAGATATGAAACCAAACCGTCATATGTATAGCTAGCTAGGTTAGATATGAAACCAAACCATCGTATACACTGCTCAAAAAAATAAAGGGAACACTTAAACAACACAATGTAACTGAAGTCAATCACACTTCTGTGAAATCAAACTGTCCACTTAGGAAGCAACACTGATTGACAATAAATGTCACATGCTGTTGTGCAAATAGAATAGACAACAGGTGGAAATTATAGGAATTTAGCAAGACACCCCAATAAAGGAGTGGTTCTGCATGTGGGGACCACAGACCACTTCTCAGTTCCTATGCTTCCTGGCTGATGTTTTGGTCACTTTTGAATGCTGGCAGTGCTTTCACTCTAGTGGTAGCATGAGACGGAGTCTACAACCCACACAAGGGGCTCAGGTAGTGCAGCTCATCCAGGAGGGAACATCAATACGAGCTGTGGCAAGGTTTGCTGTGTCTGTCAGCGTAGTGTCCAGAGCATGGAGGTGCTACCAGGAGACAGGCCAGTACATCAGGAGACGTGGAGGAGGCCGTAGGAGGGCAACAACCCAGCAGCAGGACCGCTACCTACGCCTTTGTGCAAGGAGGAGCACTGCCAGAGCCCTGCAAAATGACCTCCAGCAGGCCACAAATGTGCATGTGTCTGCTCAAACGGTCAGAAACAGACTCCATGAGGGTGGTATGAGGGCCCGACGTCCACAGGTTGTGCTTACAGCCCAACACCGTGCAGGACGTTTGGCATTTGCCAGAGAACACCAAGATTGGAAAATTCACCACTGGCGCCCTGTGCTCTTCACAGATGAAAGCAGGTTCACACTGAGCATGTGACAGACGTGACAGAGTCTGGAGACGCCATGGAGAACGTTCTGCTGCCTGCAACATCCTCCAGTATGACCGGTTTGGCGGTGGGTCAGTCATGGTGTGGGGTGGCATTTCTTTGGGGGCCGCACAGCCCTCCATGTGATCGCCAGAGGTAGCCTGACTGCCATTAGGTACCGAGATGAGATCCTCAGACACCTTGTGAGACCATATGCTGGTGCGGTTGGCCCTGGGTTCCTCCTAATGCAAGACAATGCTAGACCTCATGTGGCTGGAGTGTGTCAGCAGTTCCTGCAAGAGGAAGGCATTGATGCTATGGACTGGCCCGCCCGTTCTCCAGACCTGAATCCAATTGAGCACATCTGGGACATCATGTCTCGGATGCTTTAGTCCAGGTCTGGGAGGAGATCCCTCAGGAGACCATCTGCCACCTCATCAGGAGCATGCCCAGGCGTTGTAGGGAGGTCATACAGGCACGTGGAGGCCACACACACTACTGAGCCTCATTTTGACTTGTTTTAAGGACATTGCATCAAAGTTGGATCAGCCTGTAGTGTGGTTTTCCACTTTAATTTTGAGTGTCACTCCAAATCCAGACCTCCATGGGTTGATACATTTGATTTCCATTGATCATTTTTGTGTGATTTTGTTGTCAGCACATTCAACTATGTAAAGAAAATAGTATTTAATAAGAATATTTCATTCATTCAGATCTAGGATGTGTTATTTTAGTGTTCCCTTTATCTTTCTAAACAGTGTATATGATGGTTTGGTTTCATATCATATGTAACCTAGCTATATACACTGCTCAAAAAAATAAAGGGAACACTAAAATAACACATCCTAGATCTGAATGAATGAAATATTCTTATTAAATACCTTTAGTTCTCCCACTTAAAAAGATGAGAGAGGCCTGTAATTTTCATCATAGGTACACTTCAACTATGACAGACAAAATGAGAAAGAACATCTGGAAAATCACATTGTAGGATTTTATTTTTGTTTATTTCAATTTGACCCCTTCTTCTCCCCAATTTTGTGGTATCCAATTGTTGTAGTAGCTACTATCTTGTCTCATCGCTACAACTCCCGTACGGGCTCGGGAGAGACGAAGGTTGAAAGCCATGCGTCGTCCGAAACACAACCCAACCAAGCCGCACTGCTTCTTAACACAGCGCGCATCCAACCCGGAAGCCAGCCGCACCAATGCGCCGGAGGAAACACTGTGCACCTGGCCACCTTGGTTAGCGCACACTGCGCCCTGCCCGCCACAGGAGTTGCTGGTGCGCGATGAGACAAGGACACCCCTACCGACCAAGCCCTCCCTAACCCGGGCGACGCTAGGCCAATTGTGCGTCGCCCCACGGACCCCCCGCGGTCGCGGCCGGTTACGACAGAGCCTGGGCGCGAACCCAGGGACTCTGATGGCCCTTAACCACTGCGCCACCCGGGAGGCCACATTGTCAGATTTTTTATGAATTTATTTGCAAATTATGGTGGAAAATAGGTATTTGGTCAATAACAAAAGTTTCTCAATACTTTGTTATATTCTCTGTTGGCAATGACAGAGGTCAAGCGTTTTCTGTCTTCACAAGGTTTTCACACACTGTTGCTGGTATTTTGGCCCATTCCTCCATGCAGATCTCCTCTAGAGCAGTGATGTTTTGGGGCTGTTGCTGGGCAACATGGACTTTCAACTCCCTCCAAAGATTTCTATGTGGTTGAGATCTGGAGACTGGCTAGGCCACTCCAGGACCTTGAAATGCATCTTACGAAGCCACTCCTTCGTTGCCCGGGCGGTGTGTTTGGGATCATTGTCATGCTGTCATCTTCAATGCCCTTGCTGATGGAAGGAGGTTTTCACTCAAAATCTCACGATACATGGCCCCATTCATTCTTTCCTTTCCACGGATCAGTCGTCCTGGTCCCTTTGCAGAAAAACAGCCCCAAAGCATGATGTTTCCACCCCCATGCTTCACAGTAGGTATGGTGTTCTTTGGATGCAACTCAGCATTCTTTGTCCTCCAAACACGACGAGTTGAGTTTTTACAAAAAAAGTAATATTTTGGTTTCATCTGACCATATGACATTCTCCCAATCTTCTTCTGGATCATCCAAATGCTCTCTAGCAAACTTCAGATGGGCCTGGCTTAAGCAGGGGTACATGTCTGGCACTGCAGGATTTGAGTCCCTGGCGGCGTAGTGTGTTACTGATGGTAGGCTGTGTTACTTTGGTCCCGGCTCTCTGCAGGTCATTCACTAGGTCCCCCCGTGTGGTTCTGGGATTTTTGCTCACCGTCCACTTGTGATCATTTTGACCCCACAGTGTGAGATCTTGCGTGGAGCCTCAGATCGAGGGAGATTATCAGTGGTCTTGTATGTCTTCCATTTCCTAATAATAGCTCCCACAGTTGATTTCTTCAAACCAAGCTGCTTACCTATTGCAGATTCAGTCTTCCCAGCCTGGTGCAGGTCTACAATTTTGTTTCTGGTGTCCTTTGACAGCTCTTTGGTCTTGGCCATAGTGGAGTTTGGAGTGTGACTGTTTGAGGTTGTGGACAGGTGTCTTTTATACTGATAAGTTCAAACAGGTGCCATTAATATAGGTAACGAGTGGAGGACAGAGGAGCCTCTTAAAGAAGAAGTTACAGGTCTGTGAGAGCCAGAAATCTTGCTTGTTTGTAGGTGACCAAATACTTATTTTCCACCATAATTTGAAAATAAATTCATTAAAAATCCTACAATGTGATTTTCTGGATTTTTTTTCTCATTTTGTCTGTCATAGTTGAAGTGTACCTATGATGAAAATTACAGTCCTCTCATCTTTTTAAGTGGGAGAACTTGCACAATTGGTGGCTGACTAAATACTTTGTTTTGCCCCACTGTATATAGCTAGGTTAGATATGATATGAAACCAAACCATACTTTGCTAGGTAGGTTAAATATGATATGAAACCGAACCATCATATATATAGCTAGCTAGGTTACATATGAAATGAAACCAAACCATCATATCTATAGCTAGTTAGGTTGGATATGAAACCAAACCATCATATATATAGCTAGCTAGGTTGGATATGATATGAAACAAAGCCATAATATATAGCTAGCTCGGTTGGATATGATATGAAACAAAGCCATAATATATAGCTAACTAGGTTGGATATGATATGAAACAAAGCCATAATATATAGCTAGCTAGGTTGGATATGATATGAAACAAAGCCATAATATATAGCTAGCTAGGTTGGATATGATATGAAACAAAGCCATAATATATAGCTAGCTAGGTTGGATATGATATGAAACAAAGCCATAATATATAGCTAGCTAGGTTGGATGTGATATGAAACAAAGCCATAATATATAGCTAGCTAGGTTGGATATGATATGAAACAAAGCCATAATATATAGCTAGCTAGGTTGGATATGATATGAAACAAAGCCATAATATATAGCTAGCTAGGTTAGACTAATTATGATGAGCTATTTCCTTTCCATTCCCTTCCCTTCCTCTGTATCCTCAATGAACCTATCCTCCTGCTTCATGTCCTCCTCCTCCTCCTTTTGGTTTCTCTCAACCTCTCCCTGGCTTTTCCAGGCAGGTAAATCTTCTCTGTGTGGATTAACAGTCTGGGGGGGGGGGGCATGACAACAAGGAATACCTAACGGGTTACAACAACTACAGTTACATTTACTTCACATGTTCTATGGAAGAAAAGAGACACAGGTTGCTTGGTTAAATGGGGGAATGAGAGATACGTTACATTTGGTGATACAACTATTCAGAGATAGACACACAGCCAGCCAGCCAGGCAGGCAGTCAAGCAGGCAGGGGAGGGTTACTGGGTGTGGGAGAAAGGAGGTAGGTGATGGGACTAATCGTATGATTCACCCTGCTCTAATTCTATTACAGAGATATGACCCTGCAGAAAGAGAGAGAGAGAGAGAGAGAGAGAGAGAGAGAGAGAGAGAGAGGGGAGAGAGAAAGAGAGAGGGAGTGGAAGAGAGAGGGAGTGGAAGAGAGAGAGTGGGAGAGAAGGAGAGAGAGTGGAAGAGAGAGAGAGGAAGAGAGAGAGAGGAATAGAGAGAGAGAGAGAGAGAGAGGAAGAGAGAGAGAGAGAGAGAGAGAGGAAGAGAGAGAGAGGGAGTGGAAGAGAGAGAGTGGGAGAGAGAGAGTGGGAGAGAAGGAGAGAGTGGAAGAGAGAGAGAGGAAGAGAGAGAGGAAGAGAGAGAGGGAGAGAGAGAGGGAGTGGAAGAGAGAGAGAGTGGGAGAGAAGGAGAGAGAGTGGAAGAGAGAGAGAGAGGGAGAGAGAAAGAGAGAGGGAGTGGAAGAGAGAGGGAGTGGAAGAGAGAGAGTGGGAGAGAAGGAGAGAGAGTGGAAGAGAGAGAGAGAGGAAGAGAGAGAGGAAGAGAGAGAGAGAGGAAGAGAGAGAGAGGGAGTGGAAGAGAGAGAGAGTGGGAGAGAAGGAGAGAGAGGAAGAGAGAGAGCGGAAGAGAGAGAGAGGAAGAGAGAGAGAGGAAGAGAGAGAGAGAGGAAGAGAGAGAGAGAGGAAGAGAGAGAGAGGAAGAGAGAGAGAGAGGAAGAGCGGGAGAGAGCGACAGAGCGCGAGCGAGACAAATTATAGAAGGGAATGTGGGGAGAGAGAAGCAATAGAAAGGGAAGAGAAGGAGATAAAGGGGGGAAGAGAGATAAAACAAGAGGAGAAAGCAGCATCATTTCCCAAACCCAACAAGAATTTGATAGAAGCTTTCAAAAGGTGCGTCACAACCAGCAGAACTCTTCTCAGTCTCTCTTCATCCCTGCACTCGTTTTCCCGCTCCTCCTCAACCCTCACTTTATTTATTCATCACATTTAGAAGTTCACATCTACGCAGAGAGAGAAAGGGAGAAGAGGGAGAGAATGGGCAGAGAGAAAGGGAGAAGAGGGAGAGAATGGGCAGAGAGAAAGGGAGAAGAGGGAGAGAAAGAGAGGAGAGAGAAAGAGAGGGAGGGAGATAAATAAAATAAAGAGAGGAGGGTTAGAGAAAAGAAGGGGGGATAAAGAGAGGGAGAGAGGAAGGGCTGGGAGCAGCTTGTTTTGCAGGTATGTTGCTATTCTAGTCTCTGCCAATGGCTGAGTCTGACGCTGTGAGAGAATATGCATGTTGGCGGAGAGAGAGGGATGGAACAGGGATGAGCGTTTAAAGGGGAATATCCTTCAACCACAGACACACACACACACTGATCTACCTCGCCGTGATGCTGAGGACTCACAGCTCCAAGCCCATTCCCATTAGGGTTCCCAACACGTTCAGCTTCATCCCTGTCCATCAGTTCCTCTCCTCTTTCTTGTTCTTGTCTTCCTTCGTCGCTGGCGCTCTCTCCATTCTCTTGCATCTCCTCCAGAGCGATAGAGAACTGGGCGAGGGTGCGAACCATCTGCAGCATACGGAATGGCCTGTGTGTATCGACACACTCTCACACAAACATTGGATGGTGTGTCTACGCACACGCCCACACAAACCCTAAAAAATGACTGGCGTGTCTATACACACAAACACCCCAAAAGACACCCACAATACGCCCCCAAAAACAACAGCTCACCCAAAAATTACCCCCTCCCTCTTCCTCCCCTTGGCCCAAATGCTCACTGGTCATTCCGGAAGAGTGGGAAAATCGCAGCCCCTCCTCCCTGTTTCAAATCCTAAAAGGACACCCCCCTCTCTGGGTTGTGCCCCCTCCACTCCAAAAGATCAGCGATCCTTTAAATCCTTTAAATCCAGTGGTCAGTCTGTCGTTTAGGAATGATCCCCATCGACACACACGTTCCAAAATTCCTGGTTCTCCGATATATTCTGTGAGTGTGTGCGTTTTCCTTGTAGCTCCGCCCAGGCAGGTGTGCGTGAAGTCGAGCACTCTCTCCGTGGCCGTGTGAGCGTGTCTGTGTGAGGTTCGTGTGTGAGGTTTGTGTGTGTATGTTTGAGTGATGCAGCCCTCCCAGAGTGTGTGTGTGTATATATAATGAGAGACAGCAGGCAGGGCAGACGCTCACCGCTCAGCCCAGCGCAGGCAGACTCAACCACTCCATCCCAGAGTCATTGATCTGAGAGGAGAGCAGACAGACTCTGAGAGATGATCACAGAGCCATCCACCCTTGAGTCTCAGGCAGAATTAGTTGAGCTCAGAGGACAGAAACTCTAGGTAATGCTTACAGGTCACCATGGCAACAGGGAGGTTGAAATTAAACGATTCACAGTGAACACACACACACACACACACAAAGAGCCACATAATAGGATTAGCCTGGGGGTTGGTGGTTCTCTCTCAGGACTGGGTATCTGGGTGTTTCACTAAGTTGTACATCTGAGAAATACATATTCTGCAAGTAAGAAGTTTGCAGAGTTGAAATTTAGAACACTGTGACATCTTTTACACATTCACTAAATCTACATGTTCTCTGCTACGAGGAACGACACACACTCACTCTTCATATACAGTTACACACACTGTGGTGTTGAGGCCCAAGGGTGCACACATAAACATAGAACATAGACCCAGAAAACCTGAATCTACGCCTTCACTATGGTGAATCACTATTACAATACAGACATACACTACAGAAAAGAAGGAACAGCACGTCAGAAATCAACAATGTAATTGAAGAATCCATAGAAAATTGGAAAACACTAAACAAACAACAACACGAAGAGTTATCTATTCAAAAATGTAGAAATATGGGTAAACCACTTCCCCAATCTTTCTGGCCCTATAACAAAGAACACCAAAAACATATACATGATCAAATACACATCTTAGAATCAACTATTAAAGACTATCGGAACCCACTGGATTCTCCAATTACATTGAATGAACTACAGAACAAAATACAAACCCTCCAACCCAAAAAGACCTGTGGTGTTGATGGTATCCTCAATGAAACGATAAAATATACAGACCACAAATTACAAATGGCCATACTTTAACTTTTTAACAACATCCTCAGCTCTGGCATCTTCCCCAGTATTTGGAACCAAGACCTGATCACCTCAATCCACAAAAAGTGGAGACAAATTTGACCCCAATTAACAGCAGACTCATACATTTCCTCAGTGAAAACAATGTACTGCGCAAATGTCAAATTGGCTTTTTACCAAATTACCGTACGACAGACCACGTATTCACCCTGCATACCCTAATTGACAAACAAATAAACTAAAATTGACTAAGTTCTCATGCTTTGTTGAAAAAAAAAGCCTGACTCAATTTGGCCTGAGGGTCTGCAATACAAATTGATTGAAAGTGGTGTTGGGCGAAAAATAAACAACATTATAAAATCCATGTAAACAAACAAACAAGTGTGCGGATAAAATTGGCAAAAAACACACATTTCTTTCCACAGGGCCATGGGGTGAGACAGGGATGTAGCTTAAGCCCCACCCTCTAACATATATATAAATTAATTGGCAAGGGCACTAGAACAGTCCGCAGCACCCGGC
Organism: Oncorhynchus mykiss; assembly: GCF_057628025.1. Classification (NCBI taxonomy): domain Eukaryota; kingdom Metazoa; phylum Chordata; class Actinopteri; order Salmoniformes; family Salmonidae; genus Oncorhynchus; species Oncorhynchus mykiss. The sequence goes on from NC_143048.1 coordinate 38,828,770, forward strand.
CTCATCCTACCGTTTGCTGATGATCTGGTGCTTCTGTCCCCAACCAAGGAGGAACTACAGCAGCACCTAGATCTTCGGCACAGATTCTGTCAGACCTGGGCTCTAACAGGCCTGGGCCTTAACAGGCCTGGGCCCTGACAGTAAATCTCAGGAAGACAAAAATTATGTTCCAAAAAAAGGTCCAGTTGCCAGGAACACAAATTCAAATTCCATCTAGACAGCGTTGCCCCAGGGGTACGTGCAATGCCGTTGGGGGTAGGCCAAATAAAAATGTGATTCACATTTTTAAAAAAAATATATATATATATAACAATTACATTTTTCTTCACATTTTCAAACAGTCCAATTATATTTTCCAATGGGCTATACATTTGTGAGTTTTTTTTCCTTGCCTGAGTAGCCTCGTTTCACTGCCAAAAATACAATTAAACCATCTAGTGTTCAGCGAAATAACAACACAATGTCAAATACAGGTAACCTAGTCAAATAATTAACATCCAATCACATTGACCGTTACTCTCTCGCAGGAATTCCACTAACAGTCTGTATGCAGCCAAACGTAGCTGCTGCTCATGTTGGGATCTGTACTGATGGTGCAAAATCCATAACAGGGAGACATAGTGGAGTGGTAATGCGCGTGCAAGCAATTGCACCCGACACCACTTGGGTGCACTGCAGCATCCACCTAGAGGCTCTTGCTGCCAAGGGAATGCCTGACAGCTTGAAATACGTTTTGGACACTACAGGGAAAATGGTTAACTTTGCTAAAGCAAGGCCACTGAACTCTCGTGTATTTTCTGCACTATGCAATGATATGGGCAGCGACCATGTAACGCTTTTACAACATACAGATGTGCGCTGGTTATCAAGGGGCAAAGTATTGACACGTTTTTTAAATTGAGAGACGAGTTTAAAGTTTTCTTTACTGATCATCATTTTCACTTGTCTGACGCTTGCATGATAACGAGTTTCTCACACGACTAGCCTATCTGGGTGAGTTTTTTTCTCCCCTGAATGATTTGAATCTAGGATTACAGGGACTCTCCGCAACTATATTCAATGTGCGGGACAAAACTGAGGCTCTGATTAAGAAGTTGAAGCTCTTCTCTGTCTGCATTAACAAGGACAACACACAGGTCTTTCCATCATTGTATGATTGTTTGTGTGCAAATGAACTCAAGCTTACGGACAATGTCAAATGTGATATAGCGAAGCACCTGAGTGAGTTGGGTGCGCAATTACGCAGGTACTTTACCGAAACGGACGACACAAACAACTGGATTCATTATCCCTTTAATGCCCTGCCTCCAGTCCACTTACTGATGTCTGAACAAGAGAGCCCCATTGAAATTGCAACAAGCGGTTCTGTGAAAATCAAATTTAAAATCAGAAGCCACTCCCAGATTTCTGGATTGGGCTGCGCTCAGAGTATCCTGCCTTGGCAAAACAGAGAGTACACAGTGACAGAATACCTGACCACTGTGACTGACCCAAACTTAAGGTAAACTTTGATTATGTACAGACTCAGTGAGCATAACCTTGCTATTGAGAAAGGCCACCATAGCCTCTTCTATTGAGAGCCAGGTCTGCCTATGTGCTCACTGCCCACAAAATGAGGTGGAAACTGAGCTGCACTTCCTAACCTCCTGCCAAATGTATGACCATATTAGAGAGACATATTTCCCTCAGATTACACAGATCCACAACGAATTTAAAAAACAAACCCAATTTTGATTAACTCCCATATCTACTGGGGGAAATACCACAGTGTGCCATCATAGCAGCGATATTTGTGACCTGAGAAAAGGGCAACCAGTGAAGAACAAACATAATTGTAAATACAACTCATATTTATTTATTTTCCATTTTGTAACTATCTGCACATCGTTACGACACTGTATATAGACACAATAGGACATGTGAAATGTCTTTATTCTTCTGGAACTTCTATGAGTGTCATGTTTACTGTTCATTTATATTGTTTATTTCACTTTTGTTTATATCTACTTCACTTGCTCTGGCAATGTAAACATGTGTTCCCTCATGCTAACAAATCCTTTGCATTGAGAGAGATCAGAGGGACAAATAGGAACGGTCAGTCAAGGTTAGTGAAAGTTCACTCGGGGCAGGAAATAGGGGACCTTTCATCACTGGTGCCATAATTCTAGAAGGTTCTGAGGTACGGCCAGACAAGTGACTACTGCTGGACAGAAAAAGGACAGACGTGCACACGAACACACGCAACACACACACAAACGCACGCAACACACACACAAACACACGCAACACACACACACAACACACACACACGAACGCACGCACAACACACACACAGACGAACGCACGCAACACACACATGATGAAGCTCTCCTCCCTCAAACAAAGCATTGAGGGGTGTGTGATGAAGCTCTCCTCCCTCAAACAAGGCATTGAGGGGTGTGTGATGAAGTTTAATCATAGAAGGGTCCTTTGGGAGAAAGGATTGTTGACATATATTTGAATCTAAAAGCATAATTGACAAATAATTTAATGGAAGTTTGCACATGTCTTACATTTTGGCCTCCTTTAAAACTCCATAATGTTTCATCTGCACGCAAAAGTGGAATGTGAAGCAACGGGATTCAACGGGATTCAACGGGATTCAACGGGATTCAACGGGATTCAACGGGATTCTAAAATCCCATAACTCATTGCAGCAATGGGACCAGCTATGCAACAATGTTGTCTTAACCTGTATATACCGACCTAGCTCAGTAGCGACCCCGAATGGTTGCCAGGCAGTGAGGGTGTGTGTGTGTGTGTGTGTACCACTGCCTATATCACTGGGAGAGGGTAAAACACTTAGAGATGCGAACTGGCTGAAATGAGCTACCTGCATACAATACCCGACCCAGATTCTAGACTTCCACATACACCAGTGGACGCTCCTCATGGGAGGAAGAGGAGGACCATCCTCCTCAGTGAATTTCATAAAGATTTAAAGATTAAAAAAGTCTGGAATCTGGGTCGGGTTTAAAAAGTGAAACAATATTAAATATATTCACATCACCAAATAATTGATGAAATTCTTGGTGACAGGGGGCAGTATTTTCATGTCCGGATGAAATGTCCAAATTCAACTTGGTATAAATTCTACAGGTGTCTGGAACTCTATTGGAGAGATTCGACACCATTCTTCCACGAGAGATTCCATCATTTGGTGTTGATGGTGGTGGAAACCACTGTCTCGGACGCCAATCTACTGTAGAATCTCCCATAAGTGTTCAATTGGGTTGAGATCTGGTGACTGACACATACACACATCCTTTAAACCCCTTATGCTCCTTTGAAACCCCCTAGTTAATGGCTAATACATGACCTTAAGCATGATGAGATGCTAATTCCTTAACTCAGAAACCACTGGAAGCACCTGTAGATTGCCCATGAAAAATCCCTGTGAGGTTGAGAGAACATAGCAGTAAAACGGCAATAAACCTTCAAGCACACAAAAGCTGTTGGTCTTAATACAACCAAATGAAATAACTCACCTTGGGATCTAATGGTTTAAACATTTAAACACACACACACACACACACACACTCTCTCTCTCAAACTGGGCAAATTATAAGAAGGCTTAAAGTGGTTACTGGTGTGCAGTGGTCAGACCTCGGGTTTCGTCCCCACCCTGTTAAGATATGCATGTATGCGTGCGCACGTTGAAATATGCCTGATGTTTCATGCTTAGTTGAAGACCTTCCCTCTTACTCTGCCTACGCTCTGCTAGTAGTTAGAGACAGAAGAATTGGATCACTTTTCTGTCATAAAACAGACTAGGTCCAAATATTTCTGGGTTAACCGAGATTAGAGCCAGACCACTGCTTCCTATTCCTATTAGTTCCCATGTGGGGAATTTTGGTGACCAACCTAAAGGTGCTGTAACTAGTCTAACCTTTAGAATGTAGGCTACATGTTACACATCTGCCTAGCAGCACCTGAACACGTGTGGCTGCTGTGTGTGATCTCACACTGTTGCATCCGAAACGTATTCTATCCGTGCGGAGGACTGGTAGACACATCTACAGGTGTGTGTATAACACGTATGAACATATGCGTGTGTGTGTTTTGAAAGCTTTAATTGTTGTTCTGAGGCTAGGTCTCAGTAGTCAGGGTCTATACACACAAAGAGGGGCGAGTTCAGAGACAGCGCGATGACAGAGAGATGGGGACAGAGACAGCGCGATGACAGAGAGATGGGGACAGAGGCAGCGCGATGACAGAGAGATGGGGACAGAGACAGCGCGATGACAGAGAGATGAGGACAGAGACAGCACAATGACAGAGAGATGGGGACAGAGGCAGCGCGATGACAGAGAGATGGGGACAGAGGCAGCGCGATGACAGAGAGATGGGGACAGAGGCAGCGCGATGACAGAGAGATGGGGACAGAGGCAGCGCGATGACAGAGAGATGGGGACAGAGGCAGCGCGATGACAGAGAGATGGGGACAGAGGCAGCGCGATGACAGAGAGATGGGGACCTAGACAGCGCGATGACAGAGAGATGGGGACAGAGACAGCGCGATGACATAGAGATGGGGACAGAGACAGCGCGATGACAGAGAGATGAGGACAGAGACAGCACAATGACAGAGAGATGGGGACAGAGACAGCACGATGACAGAGAGATGGGGACAGAGACAGCACGATGACAGAGAGATGGGGACAGAGACAGCACGATGACAGAAAGATGGGGACAGAGACAGCACGATGACAGAGAGATGGGGACAGAGACAGCACGATGACAGAGAGATGGGGACAGAGACAGCACGATAACAGAGAGATGGGGACAGAGACAGCACGAGGACAGAGACTGAGGACAGAGACAGATTGTCAGCTGGTGCCAGGTGTGTGCGTGTGTGTTCATGTGTGCCGTGTGTGTGTGTTCGTGCCAGGTGTGTGGGCGTGTGTGTGTGTGTGTGCGGGTTCGTGTGTGCCAGGAGTGGGCATGTGGGTTTGTGTGTGTGGGTTTGTGTGTGGGCGTGTGTGTGGGTTCGTGTGGGCGTGTGTGCCAGGTGTGGGCGTGTGGGTTTGTGTGTGTGGGCATGTGTGTGTGTGTGTGTGCCAGGTGTGGGCATATGTGAGAGGTGTGTGTGGGAATGGGAGTGCTATGGTGCCACGCTCAATATCTTCCCCATGTCGATAATAACTGACAGGCTCATGAGAGATGTTGTGGGAAAAAGAAGGTTCCCAGCTGTAAAGCACCGTGGGGGGTCGCAATGAGGCAAACAAGAGAGAGGGAGACCGCACACACACACAGTTCAAGAAGGGGCGGCATATGCCATTCATACTCATTAACTCATTATAAAACACTTATAAATCAGTAACAATCTCTACTACACAGTCACTACTGCTTATTCACTCATTCTCTCCCTGTCTCTCTCTTACTTTCTTTGTTTCGCTCTCTGTCTCGCTCTCTCGTTCTCTCTCTGACAGAAATGTTCTCTCAAGCAATACTTCTGGCTTTGCATAAGTATTTCCGTCCTGGTCTCACACCACACAATAACATCAGACATTTTTATAGTTGTAAAAGGACAAGACAGGCAAGCCAGGTTAGCCTATGAAGGAGAGAGAGAGGGTGGCAGAGAGAGAGGGTGAGAGAGAGGCAGAGAGAGAGAGAGAGGCAGAGAGAGAGAAGGAGATAGATCTCAAATGACACAGCAGTTATGTGAATTGAGGGGAAGGGTTGGTGTTTTTATGGCCTGGACAGGGTCCCACAAGGGTGAGTCAGACACACAGAGACACACCATGGATGAGAGGTGGTCTAGTGGGCTCGCTAACGATAAGACTGATGGTTTCCAACATCAGACAGAAACAAATAATACTCTACATGCAGAACACAGACTCCACACCAGGGGGCGAGAGAGAGACAGAGAGAGAGTAACTTTCGTGAGTAATGTTTACTGTACATTTTTATTGTTTATTTCACTTTTGTTAATCATCTAGTTCACTTGCTTTGGCAACGTTAACATATGTTAGAGTGAGAGAGACTGAGGTGGAACCCAGAGCCAGCTCCCTGGCTAGGGGTCTGACTTCACAATCAGTTTCATCACAATAGCCCAGGTAAGAGTTTGACCAAAACAATGGAAAAGCCACTCCCACGTCCCCCCGTGGGGGATGGATCCAGAGACTCCTCATTTCCGCCCATTATTATAAGTCTACATTTAAGCTATTGTATCTATGTGTATTTCACACTATGTTCAGGTAAACATATGTGTGTATAGATGCTAATGTCAACACATGTTCATGTCATCGTCACCAATCAACTGCATTACACTTAAAAACGACTTCTACAGTACCTTCGGAAAGTATTCAGACCCCTTGACTTTTTCCCACATTTTGTTAGGTTACATTCTTATTCGAAAGTTGATTCAATAAAAAATCCTCAGCCATCTACACACAATACCCCATAATGACTCAGCGAAAACAGGTTTTTAAAGGTGAATTCATTTTTTTTATTATTATTATTTTTTAATAAATTAGCAAATGTGTCTAAAAACCTGTTTTTATTTTGTCATTATAAGTTAGTGTGTAGGTTGAAAATAAATTATTTAATCACTTTTAGAATGTCAAAAAGTCTGAATACCTTCCGAAGGCACTGTATACGGCTAGCTATGCTACCAGCTTATTCCAACGGGAGTAGGGCTCCTACAGGCCAAAACCCTCTGTCACGCCCTGACCTTATTCACCTTTATGTCTCTATTTTAGTTTGGTCAGGGCGTGAGTTGGGGTGGGCATTCTATGTTTTCTATTTCTATGTGTTTGGCCTGGTATGGTTCCCAATCAGAGGCAGATGTCGATCGTTGTCTCTGATTGAGAACCATACTTAGGCAGCCTGTTTTCCCACTATGGGTTGTGGGTAGTTATTTTCTGTTTAGTGTTTCTGTTGCACCTTACAGAACTTGTTCGTTTGTCGGTTTGTTGTTCAGTATTCATCTTTATTAAAATGATTATGAATACGTACCACGCTGCACTTTGGTCCGATCCATCCTATTCCTCATCAGAAGAGGAAGACAATCGTTACACTCTTCCTGTGGTTCTGGTCCCAGAATGACATTTTCTGCAAATGCTGGTTATCATGGTTCCAAAAATCAGTAAGAACAAATTCTTATTTAAAATGACGGCCTACACCGGCCAGACTCGGTGTAGGCTCTGATCATAATGGGGAGGGCTGACATCACTATAAGGAGGAGGCTCTGATCATAATGGGGAGGGCTGACATCACTATAAGGAGGAGGCTCTGATCATAATGGGGAGGGCTGACATCACTATAAGGGGGAGGCTCTGATCATAATGGGGAGGGTAGACATCACTATAAGGGGGAGGCTCTGATCATAATGGGGAGGGTAGACATCACTATAAGGGGGAGGCTCTGATCATAATGGGGAGGGCTGACATCACTATAAGGAGGAGGCTCTGATCATAATGGGGAGGGCTGACATCACTATAAGGAGGAGGCTCTGATCATAATGGGGAGGGCTGACATCACTATAAAGGAGGCTCTGATCATAATGGGGAGGGCTGACATCACTATAAGGAGGAGATCCGATCATAATGGGGAGGGCTGACATCACTATAAAGGAGGCTCTGATCATAATGGGGAGGGCTGACATCACTATAAGGAGGAGGCTCTGATCATAATGGGGAGGACTGACATCACTATAAGGAGGAGGCTCTGATCATAATGGGGAGGGCTGACATCACTATAAAGGAGGCTCTGATCATAATGGGGAGGGCTGACATCACTATAAGGAGGAGGCTCTGATCATAATGGGGAGGGCTGACATCACTATAAGGAGGAGGCTCTGATCATAATGGGGAGGGCTGACATCACTATAAGGAGGAGGCTCTGATCATAATGGGGAGGGCTGACATCACTATAAGGAGGAGGCTCTGATCATTATGGGGAGGGCTGACATCACTATAAGGAGGAGGCTCTGATCATAATGGGGAGGGCTGACATCACTATAAGGAGGAGGCTCTGATCATAATGGGGAGGGCTGACATCACTATCAGGAGGTGTCTGAAACCACATGAAAGGAGTCATTCACATTTGGAAGGGGTCTGAAATGACAAGATAGACTCTTAACGAGTCACTGATTATGGAGAATGCGCTCTTAAGGGCTCACGTAGAAATAACAGGTAACTAGAACCCTCCACTCTCTAGATACACTCTTCTGGGAAAGCGTGTGTGTGTGTGTCTGTGTGTGTGTGTAGTGTGTGTGTGTGTGTGTGCGTGTGTCTGTGTAGTGTGTAGTGTGTGTGTGTGTGTGGTGTGTGTGCGTGTGCGTGTGGTGTGTGTAGTGTGTGCGTGTATGCCTGTAGACTGCAGTGAAAGGACTCTTTGTCGCTGACAGGAGAGGTGGGTGGGAGAAAAGTGCTGCTTGAGCAGGACTGTGTGGAGGAGGCCTCGCTAGGAACACAATATATATATATATGGGGGATTGGAAATGATGCAGACAATTACATTGATGGAAACTACAATCTGCCATATTAAAGCTGATCTAGACCCTAAAAAATATGAATAAATGACAAGGAACACGACATCACACAGACACACGTGAGCATGCATGAAGAGGAAGAGACAGAAGCACTGGAGGAAACCTAAGCAGGAGACATGATATGTCGGGAAGTACCTTTGAGGTGTGATATGAGAGGGAAGAAGCTACACAATCTAATTTAGTTCTTATTCTGAGAACAGAGATACAAAAACCAACAATTGAGTCTTAGTCTAAACATAGGGGAACCCTGTACACATGCAATCACTTCAGAACACAATGATAAGATGACAGACAGCCTAATCATTGAGGATGTACTTACTACAGATGGATCGGATTGTAGACTGTATTACACCCTCCCCAGGTAGAAGTCACCCTGAGGCAGATGTAGGATCAGTTTACCCTCCAGTCTACCTCTACCTATTAGCAGGAACACTGCCGCAATATCAGTGTCTAGGAGCAACTTCCCCTCCCCCAGAGGCCTATCCCACAGTGCAGTGGGCTGCAAAGATACCCATCAGCTATAAAGCCCAATCTCTCTGTTAACTTAACCCCTACGCCACTAAGGAAATTCCTCCCGTCTCTTTCTCTCTTCTCCCGGTCCCCCCTCCTCCTCCTCTTTCCTACAGTTCTGGACTTATTCCCTCCCTAGTTTTAGGAAATGTACCAATAACAGGCAATTTGGAGGGAATGAAGCGGGTGTTTCTCTTCCTCTGACGCCATCTTCTCCTTCTCTCTCTGAAGGCCTAAGACAGTCCCAATCTGTCAGAGAAATGACAGCTTTTATTTCCTGCTATCCATCCTTCTATGCATTATACACTGAATGCTCTTTCTATGACAGACTGACCAGGTGAATCCAGGTGAAAGCTATGATCCCTTATTGATGTCATTTGTTAAATCCACTTCAAATCAGTGCAGATGAAAGGGAGGTTAAAGAAGCATTGTTAAAGAGTAATTGTTAAGCTTTGAGACAATTGAGACATTGATTGTACCATTCAGAGGGTGAATGGGAAAGACAGAATATTTAAGTTCCTTTGAACGGGGTACGGTAGGCAGTAGGGGCCTTTGAACGGGGTATGGTAGTAGGGCCAGGCGCACCGGTTTGAGTGTGTCAAGAACTGCAACGCTGCTGGGTTTTTCCACTTTCAACAGTTTCCTGTCAAGTTAAGGCAACTTGACACAACTGTGGGAATCATTGGAGTCAACATGGACCAGCATCCCTGTGGAATGCTTTCAACACCTTGTAGAGTCAACATGGACCAGCATCCCTGTGGAACGCTTTCAACACCTTGTAGAGTCAACATGGACCAGCATCCCTGTGGAACGCTTTCAACACCTTGTAGAGTCAACATGGACCAGCATCCCTGTGGAACGCTTTCAACACCTTGTAGAGTCAACATGGACCAGCATCCCTGTGGAATGCTTTCAACACCTTGTAGAGTCAACATGGACCAGCATCCCTGTGGAATGCTTTCAACACCTTGTAGAGTCAACATGGACCAGCATCCCTGTGGAATGCTTTCAACACCTTGTAGAGTCCATGTCTGACAAATTGAGGCTGTTCTGGGTGCAACTCAATACAAGGAAGGTGTTCCTAATGTTTTGTTATCCACTAGATCTGCAGTGGGAGTTAAAGAACTTAGCTACTGTATTATAATCATGCCAATCTGGAAGGCTGACTAATTGCTTGCATTGACTGCACAGCTTTATTTAAGCCACAAGAAAGCCTACTGTAGCATTCCACCCTTTCTCCAGCTCTCTCTCCCTCGCTTCTTCCTCCTGCTCTCCCTGCATTCCTCATCCCCCATGCCTAAACCCTCTGACCAGAGTTGTAACAGATCTGAGTCTAGAACAGTAGAACCCTGATAGATCTATGTCTAGAACAGTAGAACCCTGATAGATATATGTCTAGAACAGTAGAAACTTAAAATCTGAGTAGAACCCTGATACAGTGCCTTGCGAAAGTATTCGGCCCCCTTGAACTTTGCGACCTTTTGCCACATTTCAGGCTTCAAACATAAAGATATAAAACTGTATTTTTTTGTGAAGAATCAACAACAAGTGGGACACAATCAATGACATTTATTGGATATTTCAAACTTTTTTAACAAATCAAAAACTGAAAAATTGGGCGTGCAAAATTATTCAGCCCCCTTAGGTTAATACTTTGTAGCGCCACCTTTTGCTGCGATTATAGCTGTAAGTCGCTTGGGGTATGTCTCTATCAGTTTTGCACATCGAGAGACTGAATTTTTTTCCCATTCCTCCTTGCAAAACAGCTCGAGCTCAGTGAGGTTGGATGGAGAGCATTTGTGAACAGCAGTTTTCAGTTCTTTCCACAGATTCTCGATTGGATTCAGGTCTGGACTTTGACTTGGCCATTCTAACACCTGGATATGTTTATTTTTGAACCATTCCATTGTAGATTTTGCTTTATGTTTTGGATCATTGTCTTGTTGGAAGACAAATCTCCGTCCCAGTCTCAGGTCTTTTGCAGACTCCATCAGGTTTTCTTCCAGAATGGTCCTGTATTTGGCTCCATCCATCTTCCCATCAATTTTAACCATCTTCCCTGTCCCTGCTGAAGAAAAGCAGGCCCAAACCATGATGCTGCCACCACCATGTTTGACAGTGGGGATGGTGTGTTCAGCTGTGTTGCTTTTACGCCAAACATAACGTTTTGAATTGTTGCCAAAAAGTTCAATTTTGGTTTCATCTGACCAGAGCACCTTCTTCCACATGTTTGGTGTGTCTCCCAGGTGGCTTGTGGCAAACTTTAAACAACACTTTTTATGGATATCTTTAAGAAATGGCTTTCTTCTTGCCACTCTTCCATAAAGGCCAGATTTGTGCAATATACGACTGATTGTTGTCCTATGGACAGAGTCTCCCACCTCAGCTGTAGATCTCTGCAGTTCATCCAGAGTGATCATGGGCCTCTTGGCTGCATCTCTGATCAGTCTTCTCCTTGTATGAGCTGAAAGTTTAGAGGGACGGCCAGGTCTTGGTAGATTTGCAGTGGTCTGATACTTCTTCCATTTCAATATTATCGCTTGCACAGTGCTCCTTGGGATGTTTAAAGCTTGGGAAATTGTTTTGTATCCAAATCCGGCTTTAAACTTCTTCACAACAGTATCTCGGACCTGCCTGGTGTGTTCCTTGTTCTTCATGATGCTCTCTGCGCTTTTAACTGAGACTATCACAGTGCAGGTGCATTTATACGGAGACTTGATTACACACAGGTGGATTGTATTTATCATCATTAGTCATTTAGGTCAACATTGGATCATTCAGAGATCCTCACTGAACTTCTGGAGAGAGTTTGCTGCACTGAAAGTAAAGGGGCTGAATAATTTTGCATGCCCAATTTTTCAGTTTTTGATTTGTTAAAAAAGTTTGAAATATCCAATAAATGTCGTTCCACTTCATGATTGTGTCCCACTTGTTGTTGATTCTTCACAAAACAATACAGTTTTATATCTTTATGTTTGAAGCCTGAAATGTGGCAAAAGGTCGCAAAGTTCAAGGGGGCCGAATACTTTCGCAAGGCACTGTAGATACGTTTTTAATGCTGCTGGTGATGCTGAGGAGTGCTTCTCTGTAGACTACTGAGGTGCTGCCCAGAAATCTGTCCAGTGTGGCGAGTGATTGACAGCTCCTGTGTGCCAGCTATGGGTCCTGAGGACACGCCCACATTCCAATCAACATTCCAGAATGCCTGCTGGGCTCTGTTCCAATGACAACCAGGAAACTTCTGCACAGTTTTGCTTGGTCAGAGTCTGTCAGCTAATATGATCATGTATGACAGCTGCCTATGATGGAATGGCCATATAATGAATAAATGAAAATTAAACTAAAAACAAACTTTCTCAACTTGAGACTACTGTAAAGCCTACCAAATCAAACAGGGATATGAGAGATAGAGAGAAAAAGACAGAACGAGAAAAGAGATCGAGAGGGACTGACTAAGAAGAGAGAGAGAGTTCCGGTGGGGAGAAATAGAGGAAGAGGAAAGCTTTTAACAGGAAGTTGAGCCAGGGTCTTAGCTCATTCATATTACCGACTGAAGGCACTTTGTGATGCCACAACACAACACACACACAAAGCACAAATTCCATATAGAATGTCACCAAGGAATGTAATTTCCCTCAGAGCTGGGATTTGGAAATAAATAGGAACCAAAGAGACAACATTCCCAGGGGCTGGAGGAGCACCATGATTCCCAGGGGCTGGAGGAGCACCATGATTCCCAGGGGCTGGAGGAGCACCATGATTCCCAGGGGCTGGAGGAGCACCATGATTCCCAGGGGCTGGAGCACCACCATGATTCCCAGGGGCTGGAGCACCACCATGATTCCCAGGGGCTGGAGCACCACCATGATTCCCAGGGGCTGGAGCACCACCATGATTCCCAGGGGCTGGAGCACCACCATGATTCCCAGGGGCTAGAGCACCACCATGATTCCCAGGGGCTGGAGCACCATGATTCCCAGGGGCTGGAGGAGCACCATGATTCCCAGGGGCTGGAGGAGCACCATGATTCCCAGGGGCTGGAGGAGCACCATGATTCCCAGGGGCTGGAGCACCACCATGATTCCCAGGGGCTGGAGCACCACCATGATTCCCAGGGGCTGGAGCACCATGATTCCCAGGGGCTGGAGCACCACCATGATTCCCAGGGGCTGGAGCACCACCATGATTCCCAGGGGCTGGAGCACCACCATGATTCCCAGGGGCTGGAGCACCATGATTCCCAGGGGCTGGAGCACCATGATTCCCAGGGGCTGGAGCACCATGATTCCCAGGGGCTGGAGGAGCACCATGATTCCCAGGGGCTGGAGGAGCACCATGATTCCCAGGGGCTGGAGGAGCACCATGATTCCCAGGGGCTGGAGGAGCACCATGATTCCCAGGGGCTAGAGCACCATGATTCCCAGGGGCTGGAGCACCACCATGATTCCCAGGGGCTGGAGCACCACCATGATTCCCAGGGGCTGGAGCACCATGATTCCCAGGGGCTGGAACACCATGATGACTGGGATACATGGGAGGGAGATGTGGTACTGGTGTGTGAATACTTCAGGAATTGGTAGTCACCAGTGAATCTCAAGGTTGTAGTTTACTTAGAGAATGCTGAGCAGAGAATAACCAGAGTTAGAGAATAACATCAGTGATACACCCACCCACTCCACACACACCCACCCACCCCACCACACCCACCCAATCACCCCACCACACCCACCCAACCTACCCCACCCACAATCATGCAGTGACATAACGGTACCAAAGAACAAAAGGCAGACCATATAAAGACTGAATTCCAGATCAACTGGAAAGAAAAGAAAGAAGGGATGAAAGTGGTTTTGAAGAGAGGCGCCAGGTGATGTGGGGAGACAGAATCAGGGAGGGGAATAGAAAACACAGGGGTGAGGAGACACCTGGATTATCTCCCTCAAATCTTTCTGGTCCATAGAGCATCCATGAGTAAACACACACCTGGACTGTCTGCCTGCAGCACTCACGTGAACATGCATTCAATAAGTGTGAGACAATTCCCCCCCCCCTCCCCTCCACACACAAAATATGTTTAGTGATTTAGATGGGGAGAGAGAAAAAGAGCAGACGAGAAAGTGATAGATGGGAGGGGAGGAGTGGTCGAAGCAAAGAGAGAGTGATAGATGGGAGGGGAGGAGTGGTCGAAGCAAAGAGAGAGTGATAGCTGGGAGGGGAGGAGTGGTCGAAGCTAAGAGAGAGTGATAGATGGGAGGGGAGGAGTGGTCGAAGCTAAGAGAGAGTGATAGATGGGAGGGGAGGAGTGGTCGAAGCTAAGAGAGAGTGATAGATGGGAGGGGAGGAGTGGTCGAAGCAAAGAGAGAGTGATAGCTGGGAGGGGAGGAGTGGTCGAAGCTAAGAGAGAGTGATAGATGGGAGGAGAGGAGTGGTCGAAGCAAAGAGAGAGTGATAGCTGGGAGGGGAGGAGTGGTCGAAGCTAAGAGAGTGATAGCTGGGAGGGGAGGAGTGGTCGAAGCTAAGAGAGAGTGATAGATGGGAGGAATGGAGTGGTCGAAGCTAAGAGAGAGTGATAGCTGGGAGGGGAGGAGTGGTCGAGCAAATATAAAGAGAGCACAAGAAGAGGAAAGAGGGATAGAGGTACACAGGGAGAACAGAGGAGTTACTGTATTAGTTCGGCTCCCTCCCAAACAACCACTGGTTCACTGTTATTAAAAACCCACAGAGAGAGAGCGAGAGAAAGTTCTCACTCCTCCCAGAATTCCACAGCCACTTGTTACAGTCATGTCATTGGGCAGTCGGTTGCTATGTGACACCGGTTGCCACAGAAACAACTTAATGGAATTCAGTCAAACTATGAACAGGGCCAAAAATGTCACTGCAGTGAGAGAGAGACTGTGTGTGTGACAGACAGAGAGAGAGAGGAAGAGAGATGCAATTTAACCAACAACGATTAATACCTCATACCACCAACATATTTTACATAGATGGATTACCAACTGGGGTAATTTTGACCCCAAGAAGAAACGATTATCAACTTAATGACTCCAAAGCTTCCCACAGTCGTGTCAAGTTGTCTGGAGGTCCTTTGGGTGGTGATCCATGTTGACTCCAAAGCTTCCCAGTCGTGTCAAGTTGGCTGGATGTCCTTCGGGTGGTGTACCATTCTTGATACATACAGGAAACTGTTGAGTGTGAAAAACCCAACAGCGTTGCAGTTCTTGACACACTCAAACCGGTGCGCCTGGCACCTACTACCATACCCCGTTCAAAGGCACTTAAATATTCTGTCTTGCCCATTCACCCTCTGAATGGTACACACACACAATCCATGGCTCAATTGTCTCAAGGCTTAAAAATCCTTCTTTAACCTGTCTCCTCCCCTTCACCTCCACTGATTTAAGTGGATTTAACAAGTGACATCAATAAGGGATCATAGCTTTCACCTGGGTTCACCTGGTCAGAGAAACACACTGTCAACCATCTGAAAGGTTGGACCACATTGAGACCAGAGAAACACACTGTCAACCATCTGAAAGGTTGGACCACGTTGAGACCAGAGAAACACACTGTCAACCACCTGAAAGGTTGGACCACGTTGAGACCAGAGAAATACTGTCAACCATCTGAAAGGTTGGACCACGTTGAGACCAGAGAAACACACTGTCAACCATCTGAAAGGTTGGACCACGTTGAGACCAGAGAAACACTGTCAACCATCTGAAAGGTTGGACCACGTTGAGACCAGAGAAACACACTGTCAACCATCTGAAAGGTTGGACCACGTTGAGACCAGAGAAATACTGTCAACCATCTGAAAGGTTGGACCACGTTGAGACCAGAGAAACACACTGTCAACCATCTGAAAGGTTGGACCACATTGAGACCAGAGAAACACTGTCAACCATCTGAAAGGTTGGACCACGTTGAGACCAGAGAAACACTGTCAACCATCTGAAAGGTTGGACCACATTGAGACCAGAGAAACACTGTCAACCATCTGAAAGGTTGGACCACGTTGAGACCAGAGAAACACTGTCAACCATCTGAAAGGTTGGACCTCGTTGAGACCAGAGAAACACACTGTCAACCATCTGAAAGGTTGGACCACGTTGAGACCAGAGAAACACACTGTCAACCATCTGAAAGGTTGGACCACGTTGAGACCAGAGAAACACACTGTCAACCATCTGAAAGGTTGGACCACGTTGAGACCAGAGAAACACTGTCAACCATCTGAAAGGTTGGACCACGTTGAGACCAGAGAAACACTGTCAACCATCTGAAAGGTTGGACCACGTTGAGACCAGAGAAACACACTGTCAACCATCTGAAAGGTTGGACCACGTTGAGACCAGAGAAACACTGTCAACCATCTGAAAGGTTGGACCACATTGAGACCAGAGAAACACACTGTCAACCATCTGAAAGGTTGGACCACGTTGAGACCAGAGAAACACTGTCAACCATCTGAAAGGTTGGACCACGTTGAGACCAGAGAAACACACTGTCAACCATCTGAAAGGTTGGACCACATTGAGACCAGAGATTAAATAACATGCCGACTTTAAGTTTGATTACTTTTTTCCATTACCTACAACTCTCACTGTGTGTGTGTGTGTGTGTGTGTGTGTGTGTGTGTGTGTGAGAGAGAGACAGAGACAGAGACACAGAGAGAGAGAGAGCTGTGAACGATCTGAGACAAGGCAAGAAGGGCCTTCTATGCCATCAAAAGGAACATAAAATTCAACATACCAATTAGGATCTGGCTAAAAATACTTGAATCGGTTATAGAACCCATTGCCCTTTATGGTTGTGAGGTCTGGGGTCCACTCACCAGCCAGGAATTAACTAAATGAACACCAAATTGAGACTCTGCATGCAAAATTCTGCAAAAATATCCTCCGCGTACAACGTAAAACATCAAATAATGCATGCAGAGCAGAAATAGGCCGATACCCACTAATTATCAAAATCCAGAAAAGAGATGTTAAATACTACAACCACCTAAAAGGAAGAGATTCCCAAACCTTCCATAACAAAGCCATCACTTAAGAGAGATGAACCTGGAGAAGAGTCCCCTAAGCAAGCTGGTCCTGGGGCAAGCTGGTTCACAAACAACACCCCACAGAGCCCCAGGACAGCAACACAATTAGACCCAAACAAATCATGAGAAAACAAAAAGATAATTACTTGACATATTGGAAAGAATTAACAAAAAAAACAGAGCAAACTAGAATGCTATTTGGCCCTAAACAGAGAGTACACAGTGGCAGAATACCTGACCCTTGTGACTGACCCAAACTTAAGGAAAGCTTTGACTACGTACAGACTGAGCATAGCCTTGCTATTGAGAAAGGCCACCATAGGCAGACCTGGCTCTCAAGAGCCTGTCTTCTATGTGCACACTGTGTGTGTGTGATTGACAGTGACCAGGGTGGTGAATGCCCCTCAGGCCACAATGAATAGGGGTCGTTATGGAAACGGTGGCTATTTGAAACTGTGTTTAATTGAAGTTTTACGGTACATCATTAACCCTGCAGCAGGCAAGAGTGTGGTATTGCCTGCCTTTTCCTCTCTCCACTTTTGTTCCCTGGCCTGGTAGCGTATGAGTGATATGCTATACCTACACTGACTGTTCAAAACATTAAGAACACCTGCTCTTTCTATGACAGACTGACCAGGTGAATCTAGGTGAAAGCTAAGATCCCTTATTGATGTAACTTGTTAAATCCACTTCAATCAGTTTAGATAAAGGGGTTTAAGTGCCTTTGAACGGGGTATGGTAGTAGGTGCCAGGCACACCGGTTTGAGTGAGCAACGCTGCTGAGTTTTTCACGCTCAACAGTTTCCTGTCTGTATCAAGAAGGGTCCACCACCCAAAGGACATCCAGCCAACTTGACACGACTGTGGAAAGCAATGCAGTCAACATGGACCAGCATCCCTGTGGAACGCTTTCAACACCTTGTAGAGTCAACATGGACCAGCATCCCTGTGGAATGCTTTCAACACCTTGTAGAGTCAACATGGACCAGCATCCCGGTGGAACGCTTTCAACACCTTGTAGAGTCAACATGGACCAGCATCCCTGTGGAATGCTTTCAACACCTTGTAGAGTCAACATGGACCAGCATCCCTGTGGAACGCGTTAGACACCTTGTAGAGTCAACATGGGCCAGCATCCCTGTGGAACGCTTTCAACACCTTGTAGAGTCAACATGGACCAGCATCCCTGTGGAACGCGTTAGACACCTTGTAGAGTCAACAGGGCTGTTCTGAGGGCTGTTCTGGGAGCTGTTCTGCGGGGGGCTGTTCTGCGGGGGGCTGTTCTGAGGGCTGTTCTGCTCTGCCTGCATTGTTTGGGGTTTTGCATTGTACACAAAGTATATTTATGGAGAATTCTGAGTCTCAATTGGTTGTTTGTCCCATTTTGTAAATGTTGGGTTGGTGAGTGGAACCCCCTTTATTTAACTTGGTAAGTCAGTTAAAAAACGAATTCTTATTTTAAATGACAGCCTAGGAACAGTGGGTTAACTGCCTTGTTCAGGGGCAGAACGACAGATTTTTACCTTTTGGGATTTGATCTAGCAACCTTTCCGTTACTGGCCCAACGCTCGAACCACTAGGCTACCTGCCGCCCCCAATGGGTTCTATAACTGATTGAAGTATTTTTAGCCAGATCCTAATTGGGATGTTGAGTTTTATGTTCCTTTTGATGGCGTAGAAGGCCCTTCTTGTCTCTCAGATCTTTCACAGTCTTGTGTAAGTTACCTGTGGTGTTGATGTTTAGGCTGGACTGTTTTTGGAAAACCATTATTTTCGTCTTACTGAGATTGCCTGCCTGCCCTCTCTATCCTTCTCTCAGTCTTCTGCAGGGATGGGAAAAGAGAGGGAATAGGGAGTAGTTTGTTTTTCCAGAGAGGACAGAATTCCCAGGCCTGTACCATTCCTCTCCCTATTTATAGCACACACACACACACACACACACACACGGACGCTATGGTAACAAGAGAATGAAGAGGGGAAAAGACCAAACCCATATCTCCAGATCTGCCCCCATCGATACCCTCAGCCCCTACAACTACCCCCATGAAAAAGCCATCCAGACAGAGGCACAATATCCTTAAGCCCCCAGAAGTCAACTGAAATGAAAAATACCTCTGTAGAAAGAGAAACAGTGTGCTGGATTTTTCCATACGTGTTAGAGCTGAGAGAAAGAATGGGAGAAGAGAGAGAGGAAAAGAGAGCAAAGATCAGATAGAGAGAGAGAGAGAGAAAGCAGAGATGGAAGAGAGACACTCACTCATTTTATCTGGTTCACACAGTCAATGACCTAAGCAGACCAGACCCAGCTGCTAACGCACTAGCAGCACCCCTTAACCAGACTGAGTTAATGAAATGTTAAATAAATAAATACAAAGTAACTATGAACTTTTCCAATGGTACATGGCCTGAGTGAGACATCTTGAAATATCCACCATCTTTGGAGAGAGTATTGATTTTTGGCCTGCAGCTTAGAGCTAAGACTGACCCCATGATCTCACCCTTCTACTCATTTTTCCCTGTTAATAAAACTAACGTATGTTTTCATTTGATTGAAATAACTATAAAAATATATAATAAATTGACAGACAGCACTGATTCTCAGATAGTTGTTGACCCATCAACCAGGGTCAAGAGGCAGGGCAATTTGTGACTTGTTTTGGTAATCAGTGGCTGTATTGGAGGGGGAGTGTCTATAACCAGCTTCTCAGGCTCCATCTCAGTGTGCTTCATTCTATGGCTAGAAGACTCCTGTGACAAGTATAATATTTTGTCTTTGTTTGTTGTGGTTTAGTACTGTATTTTTGCTAGCTAGGGCCATTTACTGTAAGTGCTGCCTGTCTTCCCAGAATCCTACTTGGTGTGTGAACTGCTGACTGCTCATCATTTGCAGATAGTTGTTGACACATCAACCAGGATTTAGAGGCAGGGGAATTTGTGGCTTGTTTTAGTAATCAGTGGCTGTACTTAGTACAGGGAGGTGCTCTCTCCACCTCTGCTAGGCAATTAGCAATATGTCACCCCTGGATTCGCAGCGGCAACGGTAAGCGGCGGTCTGGTTGCCTAAACAAAAACGGTCCTGCCGAGTTGTTTGAGGAAGGCTTCATACCACTCTCTCACAGTATCTCCCCTAGTTATTTTCAGATCTCATTTTTGTTCTTTGTATAGCTTTGGCAACTCTGTTTTCTATACCTGTTGGCACCTCTCCCTGTAGGCACCTCTCCCTGTAGGCTTTACAGATGCTCCCAACCCTTGGCTACTCATTTCTCTTAAGTGGAGATTCTCTCTTTTCTCCCTCTCACCTGTCCATTTCATCATTTCAATTCTGCCACTGTCACTTGTCCAAATCAAGCTTAACGTGGTTGTCATCTATCGCCCACCAGGTGCTCTAAGAGTTCCCCAATGAACTTGACATCTTGATCAGCTCATTTCCTGACTATGGCTCACTGCTCTTCGTACTTGGCGACTTCAACCTCCTGATTCATTTCTTCCCCTCCTTTTTCCTCTTGACCTCACCCTTTCCCAATCCCCTCCACCTCACAAGGCAGGCAATATGCTTGACCTCATCTTTACTAGAGGCTGCTCACCTACTAATCTCAATGCAAACCCCCCTCCAGGTCTCTGTTCTCCTACTAATCTCAATGCAAACCCCCTCAAGGTCTCTGATCACTACTTTGTTTCCTTTTCTAACTCCCTTTTCTCCAGCCCTAACTACTCAGCCTCTACCCAAATGGTCCTGCGCCGTCATAATCTTTGTTTTCTCTCTCCCACGACTCTCTTCTATCCCGTCATCGCTTCCTTCTCCCTTCTGTCTCCTTATTCTGCCTCTTCGATCCTACTGCTCACTTTCTGCATCCTATGACTCACACTGCCCCGCCCCCCACAAAATGTCAAGCTTCTGCCCCTAACCCTAGGAAACGCTTTTCAACCATCTCAATCCTCCTCCTTCTCTGCGGACAACTTTGTCAACTGCTTTGAAAAGAACGCTGACAACATCCGCTACTCATTCACTCAGCCTATTGAGTCCACTGGTCTCACTCACATGGTCTCACTCACACAGTATGGTCTCACTCACACAGTATGGTCTCACTCACACAGAACGTATCCTACACCTTGACCTCTTTCTCCCCTCGCTCTCCAAATGAACTCCTGCGACTAGTAAGGTCAAGCCAGCCAACAACCTGCCCACTTGACTCCATCCCCTCCTCCAGACCACCTCTGGAGACCTTCATTCCTCACTTCCCTCATCAACTCATCCCTGGCCACTGGCTACGTTCCCTCTGACTTCAGTTGCACTTGAGCGTGCAATCTCTGATAAACTTTCTCGTTATCTTTCTCAGAACAATCTTCTTGACCCAGGTCCTAATCCAGGCAATTGTCTTCTCCCGTCTTGACTACTGCAACTCCCGCGTGTGCCAGTAAACCCCTGCAACTCCCGCGCGTGCCAGTAAACCCCTGCAACTCCCGCGCGTGCCAGTAAGCCCCTGCAACTCCCGCGCGTGCCAGTAAGCCCCTGCAACTCCCGCGCGTGCCAGTAAACCCCTGCAACTCCCGCGCGTGCCAGTAAACCCCTGCAACTCCCGCGCGTGCCAGTAAACCCCTGCAACTCCCGCGCGTGCCAGTAAACCCCTGCAACTCCCGCGCGTGCCAGTAAACCCCTGCAACTCCCGCGCGTGCCAGTAAACCCCTGTAACTCCCGCGCGTGCCAGTAAACCCCTGCAACTCCCGCGCGTGCCAGTAAACCCCTGCAACTCCCGCGCGTGCCAGTAAACCCCTGCAACTCCCGCGCGTGCCAGTAAACCCCTGCAACTCCCGCGCGTGCCAGTAAACCCCTGCAACTCCCGCGCGTGCCAGTAAACCCCTGCAACTCCCGCTCGTGCCAGTAAACCCCTGCAACTCCCGCGCGTGCCAGTAAACCCCTGCAACTCCCGCGCGTGCCAGTAAACCCCTGCAACTCCCGCGCGTGCCAGTAAACCCCTGCAACTCCCGCGCGTGCCAGTAAACCCCTGCAACTCCCGCGCGTGCCAGTAAACCCCTGCAACTCCCGCGCGTGCCAGTAAACCCCTGCAACTCCTGCGCGTGCCAGTAAACCCCTGCAACTCCCGCGTGTGCCAGTAAACCCCTGCAACTCCCGCGTGTGCCAGTAAACCCCTGCAACTCCCGCGTGTGCCAGTAAACCCCTGCAACTCCCGCGTGTGCCAGTAAACCCCTGCAACTCCCGCGTGTGCCAGTAAACCCCTGCAACTCCCGCATGTGCCAGTAAACCCCTACAACTTATTCAGAACGTTACAACCCGCCTGGTTTTCAACCTTCCCATGTTCTCATGTCACCACACTCCACCACAAGACCATGATGCTTTCCTACGGAACAGCAAGAGGAACTGCCCCTCCCTACCTTCAGGTTCTGCTCAAACCCTACACCCCAACCCAAGTACTCCGTTCTGCCACCTCAGGCTCCCGCTCAGGCCAGTCCAAACCCTCTTCTGTCCTGGCACCCCAGTGGTGGAATCAGCTTGCCCCTGAAGCTAGCACAGCAGAGTCCCTGACCATTTTCTGAAAACCTCAACCCCCCCAGCTCTGACTCTGATAGCTACTTTAGAGGAAAAATATACTTTCTATGCCTGTGATATGTGGTTTTCCCAACTAGTGCATTCATCTTAAGATGGCTAACTAAGTCACTCTGGATCAGAGCGTTTGCTAAATGTAAAACTGCTTAAAAGCAAAACACACACGCACCCCCCATGATGGCTTACTGTTTAACTGGCCGGAGAGCACAGTCCAGCACTCTTCTAAACCCTACTATCCCTCCATGTTAGATGAGTGATTACTACAGGAAAAGGAGGGAAGAGGTCAGGATGGACCAATGGTATTCCAACAGGGCCATGGCTGAGGTCAAACAGAGGTCAAAAGGTGAGACAGAGCCCTGACCTGTAGGTGGAAAATACTCACCTGTGATTGGTCAGGATTAGCAGGTCATAGAAGGTATGAACAATAGTAAGGGGGGGGGGGATCTATATACAGTGCCTTGCGAAAGTATTCGGCCCTCTTGAACTTTGCGACCTTTTGCCACATTTCAGGCTTCAAACATAAAGATATAAAACTGTATTTTTTTGTGAAGAATCAACAACAAGTGGGACACAATCATGAAGTGGAACGACATTTATTGGATATTTCAAACTTTTTTAACAAATCAAAAACTGAAAAATTGGGCGTGCAAAATTATTCAGCCCCCTTAAGTTAATACTTTGTAGCGCCACCTTTTGCTGCGATTACAGCTGTAAGTCGCTTGGGGTATGTCTCTATCAGTTTTGCACATCGAGAGACTGACATTTTTTCCCATTCCTCCTTGCAAAACAGCTCGAGCTCAGTGAGGTTGGATGGAGAGCATTTGTGAACAGCAGTTTTCAGTTCTTTCCACAGATTCTCGATTGGATTCACGTCTGGACTTTGACTTGGCCATTCTAACACCTGGATATGTTTATTTTTGAACCATTCCATTGTAGATTTTGCTTTATGTTTTGGATCATTGTCTTGTTGGAAGACAAATCTCCATCCCAGTCTCAGGTCTTTTGCAGACTCCATCAGGTTTTCTTCCAGAATGGTCCTGTATTTGGCTCCATCCATCTTCCCATCAATTTTAACCATCTTCCCTGTCCCTGCTGAAGAAAAGCAGGCCCAAACCATGATGCTGCCACCACCATGTTTGACAGTGGGGATGGTGTGTTCAGCTGTGTTGCTTTTACGCCAAACATAACGTTTTGCATTGTTGCCAAAAAGTTCAATTTTGGTTTCATCTGACCAGAGCACCTTCTTCCACATGTTTGGTGTGTCTCCCAGGTGGCTTGTGGCAAACTTTAAACGACACTTTTTATGGATATCTTTAAGAAATGGCTTTCTTCTTGCCACTCTTCCATAAAGGCCAGATTTGTGCAATATACGACTGATTGTTGTCCTATGGACAGAGTCTCCCACCTCAGCTGTAGATCTCTGCAGTTCATCCAGAGTGATCATGGGCCTCTTGGCTGCATCTCTGATCAGTCTTCTCCTTGTATGAGCTGAAAGTTTAGAGGGACGGCCAGGTCTTGGTAGATTTGCAGTGGTCTGATACTCCTTCCATTTCAATATTATCGCTTGCACAGTGCTCCTTGGGATGTTTAAAGCTTGGGAAATCTTTTTGTATCCAAATCCGGCTTTAAACTTCTTCACAACAGTATCTCGGACCTGCCTGGTGTGTTCCTTGTTCTTCATGATGCTCTCTGCGCTTTTAACGGACCTCTGAGACTATCACAGTGCAGGTGCATTTATACGGAGACTTGATTACACACAGGTGGATTGTATTTATCATCATTAGTCATTTAGGTCAACATTGGATCATTCAGAGATCCTCACTGAACTTCTGGAGAGAGTTTGCTGCACTGAAAGTAAAGGGGCTGAATAATTTTGCACGGCCAATTTTTCAGTTTTTGATTTAAAAAAGTTTGAAATATCCAATAAATGTCGTTCCACTTCATGATTGTGTCCCACTTGTTGTTGATTCTTCACAAAAAAATACAGTTTTATATCTTTATGTTTGAAGCCTGAAATGTGGCAAAAGGTCGCAAAGTTCAAGGGGGCCGAATACTTCCGCAAGGCACTGTAGTTGAATACCGCAATATTATTTTTAACAATTTGACTCCAAATATTGTTTTGTAAAATCTTTATTTGTAATTGTTTTTGCTAGGTAGTGTTAGCTAGCGCTAGTCGGCTGTGCCTGCACCAAAACTGCAGGCTTTTTCATCCTATAGCTTGTTCTCAATCTTCTTTTTAGATAGTCAACATGTTTTCAGAGCTTATTTCCATGACTGATCAGAACTCTTTCTCGTGCTCTCTCATCGCTCTGCAGCAGTAATATGAGTCATATGTTTGGAACATCAAATTGTAATAAAAATAAAAAAAACACAGTATTGAATCGCAATACATTCTGTATAAGTATGCTGATATGGTATCATGAGGTCCCTGGTAATTCAATACATTCTGTATAAGTATGCTGATATGGTATCATGAGGTCCCTGGTAATTCAATACATTCTGTATAAGTATGCTGATATGGTATCATGAGGTCCCTGGTAATTCAATACATTCTGTATAAGTATGCTGATATGGTATCATGAGGTCCCTGGTAATTCAATACATTCTGTATAAGTATGCTGATATGGTATCATGAGGTCCATGGTAATTCAATACATTCTGTATAAGTATGCTGATATGGTATCATGAGGTCCCTGGTAATTCAATACATTCTGTATAAGTATGCTGATATGGTATCATGAGGTCCCTGGTAATTCAATACATTCTGTATAAGTATGCTGATATGGTATCATGAGGTCCATGGTAATTCAATACATTCTGTATAAGTATGCTGATATGGTATCATGAGGTCCCTGGTAATTCAATACATTCTGTATAAGTATGCTGATATGGTATCATGAGGTCCCTGGTAATTCAATACATTCTGTATAAGCATGCTGATATGGTATCATGAGGTCCCTGGTAATTCAATACATTCTGTATAAGTATGCTGATATGGTATCATGAGGTCCCTGGTAATTCAATACATTCTGTATAAGTATGCTGATATGGTATCATGAGGTCCCTGGTAATTCAATACATTCTGTATAAGTATGCTGATATGGTATCATGAGGTCCCTGGTAATTCAATACATTCTGTATAAGTATGCTGATATGGTATCATGAGGTCCCTGGTAATTCAATACATTCTGTATAAGTATGCTGATATGGTATCATGAGGTCCCTGGTAATTCAATACATTCTGTATAAGTATGCTGATATGGTATCATGAGGTCCCTGGTAATTCAATACATTCTGTATAAGTATGCTGATATGGTATCATGAGGTCCCTGGTAATTCAATATATTCTGTATAAGTATGCTGATATGGTATCATGAGGTCCCTGGTAATTCAATACATTCTGTATAAGTATGCTGATATGGTATCATGAGGTCCCTGGTAATTCAATACATTCTGTATAAGTATGCTGATATGGTATCATGAGGTCCCTGGTAATTCAATACATTCTGTATAAGTATGCTGATATGGTATCATGAGGTCCATGGTAATTCAATACATTCTGTATAAGTATGCTGATATGGTATCATGAGGTCCCTGGTAATTCAATACATTCTGTATAAGTATGCTGATATGGTATCATGAGGTCCCTGGTAATTCAATACATATTGGCACCTAAGCATGCTGATATGGTATCATGAGGTCCATGGTAATTCAATACATATCGGCACCTAAGTATGCTGATATGGTATCATGAGGTCCCTGGTAATTCAATACATATTGGCACCTAAGCATGCTGATATGGTATCATGAGGTCCCTGGTAATTCCCAGCCCTAATGAACAATGGACTGTGTCTCTTATACAGACATGTGAAAATGAAGCCGAGAGAGTGTGTGTAGATAAGACTGATCAGGTGACTCCAGCGCATACATACTAGAGCAGAGCCATCACAGACCAATACATTGTAGCTGTTCTCCCTCTCCTCACACCATATTTCAGCAATAACTTCTGAGAAGTCAAGGGAACATCATGACATCTCAGTCTATTTTTCACTCATATCAGTCTGTTCTTGTTCTGTCTAGAGAGACACTGTTCTACCTTGGTCTTTCAAAGACAGGAAAAATAATACCTACAAAATCTCTGTATGTATGTATGTATGTATGTATGTATACATCTCACACACAAACACACACCCCTATCAACGTTCACAATAACTTTCCTTGTCTTCTTTTTCTGAGTAATGTCAGAGCTGCTGGCTATATTTATACCATGCTCTAGACTGGGGTTGTGTGTGTGACTGAGTGTGTGATTTAAGAAGGGTAGGTGAGTCTTATTATTCCTCTGAGGGGGGGAGAGGATATTTGGGTCTACCCTCTATACACAAACACAGAGAGAGTGTAGTGTAGGGCTCAGTCTCCTAGTCTGTTATGGGTGCAGGCTGCTCAGTCTGTCAATGAGGACCAGATGTGAGCTGAGTGGGAGGAATGGAAAGAGGATACAAACACAGAACAGGAGAGGAGAAAGGGAGGAGAGAACAGGGAGAGAGAGAACATAGTTAGGGGGGGTAGAGAGACAGACACAGAGAACAGGAGAGGAGAACGGGAGGAGAGAACATGGAGAGAGAGAACATAGTTAGGGGGGGTAGAGAGACAGACACAGAGAACAGGAGGGAAAACGGGTAAGGAGGGGTGCGGAGAAGAAAGAGGGATGAGGTAGAAAGTGGAGTTAAGAGGAGAGACTAGAATGATGAAAGAGCACTAAGCAGAGGAGGAGAAAATGAGAGAACAACACAGAAAGGAGAGGAGAAGAGTGTCTGGTTTTGTTTAATTGTCCTGATATTCCAAAGCCTCACATTCCCTCCTCTGATGTCAACACATTCCAACCGGAGAGCACCGGCAAGATTCCCATTTATAAAAGACATCTCACACACGGGTGGTTGACTACCCGCCAACGACAACTGAGACGGGACATTAGAGGAACTTAAAAAGGTACTGCGCGACGGTCTAATGATTCCTCCCACCCACTTCCTGCCCTGCCTTTTCACTAGTGTACTCGAAGAACTAATTATGGTTCCTACTGTAAGCATCGGGGAGGGACACCAGACAGAGCCGGATGAAGTTACTATTAGACACAGATCTAAGATCAGCTTCCCCTTCCCAAATCCTATATACACCTAGGCGAGGTAAGTCAAAACTGACCTCAGATCAGTGTCCTTAGGCAACTTCGTCCTACGCCACACCAGATACACAGCTACCCTCTAAACAGCAATACACATCACACACATATAGCTGTGGGAGAGAAACATATCTAATCAAAAATAAAACATTTACATGTTGTGTTATTACAGCTGACACCACTCTGCTATTAGGGATGACAGGAAGCTAAAGACAAGGAACAAGGGGGGGAAAGACCAATGGGATGGTGGGGAGGAGGGAGTGAGGGATGGTGGGGAGGAGTGAGGGATGGTGGGGAGGAGTGAGGGATGGTGGGGAGGAGTGAGGGATGGTGGGAGGGAGGGAGAGATGGTGGGGTGGAGTGAGGGATGGTGGGGAGGAGTGAGGGATGGTGGGGAGGAGTGAGGGATGGTGGGGAGGAGTGAGGGATGGTGGGGAGGAGGGAGGGATGGTGGGGAGGAGGGAGGGATGGTGGGGAGGAGGGAGGGATGGTGGGCGGGAGGGAGGGATGGTGGGGAGGAGGGAGGGATGGTGGGGAGGAGGGAGGGATGGTGGGGAGGAGGGAGGGATGGTGGGGAGGAGTGAGGGATGGTGGGGAGGAGGGAGGGATGGTGGGGAGGAGGGAAGGATGGTGGGGAGGAGGGAGGGATGGTGGGGAGGAGGGAGGGATGGTGGGGAGGAGTGAGGGATGGTGGGGAGGAGTGAGGGATGGTGGGGAGGAGTGAGGGATGGTGGGGAGGAGGGAGGGATGGTGGGGAGGAGGGAGGGATGGTGGGCGGGAGGGAGGGATGGTGGGGAGGAGGGAGGGATGGTGGGCGGGAGTGAGGGATGGTGGGGAGGAGTGAGGGATGGTGGGGAGGAGTGAGGGATGGTGGGGAGGAGTGAGGGATGGTGGGGAGGAGTGAGGGATGGTGGGGAGGAGTGAGGGATGGTGGGGAGGAGTGAGGGATGGTGGGGAGGAGTGAGAGATGGTGGGGAGGAGTGAGGGATGGTGGGGAGGAGTGAGGGATGGTGGGGAGGAGGGAGGGATGGTGGGAGGGAGGGAGGGATGGTGGGGAGGAGGGAGGGATGGTGGGGAGGAGGGAGTGAGGGATGGTGGGGAGGAGTGAGGGATGGTGGGGAGGAGTGAGGGATGGTGGGGAGGAGTGAGGGATGGTGGGGAGGAGTGAGGGATGGTGGGGAGGAGTGAGGGATGGTGGGAGGGAGGGAGAGATGGTGGGGTGGAGTGAGGGATGGTGGGGAGGAGTGAGGGATGGTGGGGAGGAGTGAGGGATGGTGGGGAGGAGTGAGGGATGGTGGGGAGGAGTGAGGGATGGTGGGGAGGAGTGAGAGATGGTGGGGAGGAGTGAGGGATGGTGGGGAGGAGTGAGGGATGGTGGGGAGAAGGGAGGGATGGTGGGAGGGAGGGAGGGATGGTGGGGAGGAGGGAGGGATAGTGGGGAGGAGGGAGGGAGGGAGGGAGGAGTGAGGGATGGTGGGGAGGAGGGAGGGAGGGAGGGAGGGAGGGAGGGAGGGAGGGAGGGAGGGAGGGAGGGAGGGAGGGAGGGAGGGAGGGAGGGAGGGAGGGAGGGAGGGAGGGAGGGAGGGACAAAGATTGAGAGAAAGAGATGGAGAGAGAAGCTGTAGATAAAAAAATAAAAATAAATGAAACAAGAGAAAACTAAATTATATCTGCCTTGATTCTAGCAAAGATCCCCCAGAGCTGGAGAAATGGTTTCTCCCTCCAAGGTTACTGTATGGGTAAGAACACAGATTAATCTATTTTACGCCATTTTTAGGGGGGGGGGGGTTGACATACATTTATCATAATGTTTTTGTCTACTCAGGCCTCATTCAGGAATTGGTCACTTTTCTATGAGAAACACAACTGGACTAAATTGGCTCTCGCAGATGTAGATGGATATTAATAGCTGAATTATCACGTGTTGAAAATAGCAGTCGTAATCGTAGCTAAGAACAAAGCACATACTTTTGTCCTGAGTACAAGAAGTGACCTTTGGAGAAACCAGTGCATGAATGAACCCAATAATCTGAACCAGAGAGAAGCTCCACTTACAACAAACTCTTGACTCCTCATGTAATGTAATGCCAGTCCATTTCAACATCACAAACCCACAATCCACCAGCTGTCAATGCACGATGAGGGCTGTGTAATAGGCTTGAAGAATTCAAAGGTTCTTCCAACACACACACACACACACACTGCAGGACAGACATCCTCACATAAACAGTAGTTATCATCAACCACCATCATTACCGTGGCGATCATTATGACCATTATGATCGGCCGGTGTGTTCCACAGAGCCTGATGGAAGAATGGCTGAACATACAACCAGAGGACAGAGAAACAACGCACCATCCGGGTGTGTGTGTGGTTTGAGGAAAGGGAACTCTTGGTGTTCAGTATGTGTAGAGCTCAGGTGACCTCAGGTCAGTGTTACCTGGTCCCTTCCCTCTTGTCACTGATTCCAACCTGACAAGACAGACTAATAAAAGGAAAAGAAGAAGAGGTGGTAAAGACATCGGAGATAACAGGTCAATAACCTGAGTGTGTGTGTGTGTGTGTGTGTGTGTGTGTTCAGAGAATTAAGACCAAGTCATTAACCAAAGCGGAAAAACCAGAAACACATGAAGAAGAGGGAGGGAGAAGAGAGAAACCAGAAACACATGAAGGGGGAGGGGAGGGAGGGAGGGAGAAGAGAGCCTAGAGAGAAAGCGGAGGAGGGAGGGAGAAGAGAGAAACCAGAAACACATGAAGAGGAGTGAGGGAGGGAGGGAGGGAGGGAGGGAGGGAGGGAGGGAGGGAGGGAGGGAGGGAGGGAGGGAGGGAGGGAGGGAGGGAGGGAGAAGAGAGAAACCAGAAACACATGAAGAGGAGTGAGGGAGAAGAGAGAAACCAGAAACACATGAAGAGGAGAAGGAGAAGAGAGCCTAGAGAGAAAGCAGAGGAGGGAGAAGAGAGCCTAGAGAGAAAGCGGAGGAGGGAGAAGAGAGCCTAGAGAGAAAGCGGAGGAGGGAGAAGAGAGCCTAGAGAGAAAGCGGAGGAGGGAGAAGAGAGCCTAGAGAGAAAGCGGAGGAGGGAGAAGAGAGCCTAGAGAGAAAGCGGAGGAGGGAGAAGAGAGCCTAGAGAGAAAGCGGAGGAGGGAGAAGAGAGCCTAGAGAGAAAGCGGAGGAGGGAGAAGAGAGCCTAGAGAGAAAGCGGAGGAGGGAGAAGAGAGCCTAGAGAGAAAGCGGAGGAGAAGGAGAAGAGAGCCTAGAGAGAAAGTGGAGGAGAAGGAGAAGAGAGCCTAGAGAGAAAGTGGAGGAGAAGGAGAAGAGAGCCTAGAGAGAAAGTGGAGGAGGGAGAAGAGAGCCTAGAGAGAAAGTGGAGGAGGGAGAAGAGAGCCTAGAGAGAAAGTGGAGGAGGGAGAAGAGAGCCTAGAGAGAAAGTGGAGGAGGGAGAAGAGAGCCTAGAGAGAAAGTGGAGGAGGGAGAAGAAAGCCTAGAGAGAAAGTAGAGGAGGGAGAAGAGAGCCTAGAGAGAAAGCGGAGGAGAAGGAGAAGAGAGCCTAGAGAGAAAGCGGAGGAGAAGGAGAAGAGAGCCTAGAGAGAAAGTGGAGGGGGGAGAAGAGAGCCTAGAGAGAAAGTGGAGGGGGGAGAAGAGAGCCTAGAGAGAAAGCGGAGGAGAAGGAGAAGAGAGTCTAGAGAGAAAGTGGAGGAGGGAGAAGAGAGTCTAGAGAGAAAGTGGAGGAGGGAGAAGAGAGCCTAGAGAGAAAGTGGAGGAGGGAGAAGAGAGCCTAGAGAGAAAGTGGAGGAGGGAGAAGAGAGCCTAGAGAGAAAGCGGAAGAGAGGGAGAAGAGAGCCTAGAGAGAAAGCGGAAGAGAGGGAGAAGAGAGCCTAGAGAGAAAGTGGAGGAGGGAGAAGAGAGCCTAGAGAGAAAGTGGAGGAGGGAGAAGAGAGCCTAGAGAGAAAGCGGAGGAGGGAGAAGAGAGCCTAGAGAGAAAGCGGAGGAGAAGGAGAAGAGAGCCTAGAGAGAAAGAGGAGGAGAAGGAGAAGAGAGCCTAGAGAGAAAGCGGAGGAGGGAGAAGAGAGCCTAGAGAGAAAGTGGAGGAGGGAGAAGAGAGCCTAGAGAGAAAGTGGAGGAGGGAGAAGAGAGCCTAGAGAGAAAGCGGAGGAGGGAGAAGAGAGCCTAGAGAGAAAGTGGAGGAGGGAGAAGAGAGCCTAGAGAGAAAGCGGATGAGAAGGAGAAGAGAGCCTAGAGAGAAAGTGGAGGAGGGAGAAGAGAGCCTAGAGAGAAAGTGGAGGAGGGAGAAGAGAGTCTAGAGAGAAAGTGGAGGAGGGAGAAGAGAGCCTAGAGAGAAAGTGGAGGAGGGAGAAGAGAGCCTAGTGAGAAAGTGGAGGAGGGAGAAGAGAGCCTAGTGAGAAAGTGGAGGAGGGAGAAGAGAGCCTAGAGAGAAAGTGGAGGAGGGAGAAGAGAGCCTAGAGAGAAAGTGGAGGAGGGAGAAGAGAGCCTAGAGAGAAAGTGTGAAAGGACTGGGACAGCAGAGAGAAAACACATCATTATCATGATCATTCCCCAGACCTCATCTGACACACTGAATTTAGTCTCACCCAAAGACAGCTAGTCTGACTAGGGATGGGTCTCTCTCTGTGTGTGTGTGTGTGTGTGTGTGTACCCCTCTAAGGATAGAGGCGGGGGGTTGTACGAGGGTGCCCCCTCTGTTTCCAAACATGATTTACTTCAGCCCCCCCCAGTGTTTCTGGCCTACACACACACACACACACACACAGGCTGAAACACACACACACACACACACACACACACAGGCTGAAACACACACACACACACACACACAGGCTGAAACACACACAGGCTGAAACACACACACACACAGGCTGAAACACACACACACAGGCTGAAACACACACACACAGGCTGAAACACACACACACACACACACACACACACACACACACACACACACACACACACTGGGTGTTGAGGTTAGTTAGGTCAGTCTATTCCAGGACCATCATAGCTTGACAAGAATGTCCTGCTTTCCTTTTTAATCCAAACACTGAGGTTGGCATCTGACAAACACACTGACTAACACACTGACTAACACAGGCTACATAATCAGTCTGCTACACAGCCAGACAGACACCCTGACCCCCAATCACACACCCTGACCACCAATCACACACCCTGACCCCCAATCACACACCCTGACCCCCAATCACACACCCTGACCCCCAATCACACACCCTGACCACCAATCACACACCCTGACCACCAATCACACACCCTGACCCCCAATCACACACCCTGACCCCCAATCACACACCCTGACCCCCAATCACACACCCTGACCCCCAATCACACACCCTGACCCCCAATCACACACCCTGACCCCCAATCACACACCCTGACCCCCAATCACACACCCTGACCCCCAATCACACACCCTGACCCCCAATCACACACCCTGACCCCCAATCACACACCCTGACCCCTGACCCCCAATCACACACCCTGACCCCCAATCACACACCCTGACCCCCAATCACACACCCTGACCCCCAATCACACACCCTGACCCCCAATCACACACCCTGACCCCTGATCACACACCCTGACCCCCAATCACACACCCTGACCCCCAATCACACACCCTGACCCCTGACCCCCAATCACACACCCTGACCCCCAATCACACACCCTGACCCCCAATCACACACCCTGACCCCCAATCACACACCCTGACCCCCAATCACACACCCTGACCCCTGACCCCCAATCACACACCCTGACCCCCAATCACACACCCTGACCCCTGACCCCCAATCACACACCCTGACCCCCAATCACACACCCTGACCCCTGACCCCCAATCACACACCCTGACCCCCAATCACACACCCTGACCCCCAATCACACACCCTGACCCCTGACCCCCAATCACACACCCTGACCCCCAATCACACACCCTGACCCCCAATCACACACCCTGACCCCCAATCACACACCCTGACCCCTGACCCCCAATCACACACCCTGACCCCCAATCACACACCCTGACCCCCAATCACACACCCTGACCCCTGACCCCCAATCACACACCCTGACCCCCAATCACACACCCTGACCCCCAATCACACACCCTGACCCCCAATCACACACCCTGACCCCTGACCCCCAATCACACACCCTGACCCCCAATCACACACCCTGACCCCTGACCCCCAATCACACACCCTGACCCCTGACCCCCAATCACACACCCTGACCCCCAACTACATGGCACCAAAACAGGCAAAGCGCTTTCAGATGATGTAATCCACATGTTGTGAGTTATGTAATGGGGTTAGGGGTTAGGGGTTAGGGTTAGGGTTAGGGTTGGGGTTAGGGTTGGCAGGTTGAGAGGGTGTGAGAGAAACACACACACACGTATAAAACCTGAACAATTTCTCTGGGCCGAGGCACTTCCTCCAGTCTCCTCTCCTCCTCACCCTAAATCCTGCTCCTAGAGCCCAGCAGCCATTCTGACATGGTCTTCCTGCTTTTCTCCTGGACACAGGAATCATAGCGGGAACAAGAGCCGAAAGAAGCTAACCGCGGGACAGAAGCCAATGGAGGGAAGGCGAGATTGGAGAGGGGAGGTGGAGAGGGGAGGTGGAGAATGGGGCAGAGCTGCTCAAGTCCACCCACAGAACCAGTTGAGCCCAGAACTTGTTTGTGCATGTGTGTATCTGTGTGTGTGTGTATCTGTGTGTGTGTGTCTGTGTGTGTGTCAATGTGACCATGCTCTGTGCTATGCTCTGTGTAGTGGTGGGACACACACTCATGTCTTTGTGTGTGAGGAGAGGACAGGAGACTGTCTATTCACTGTGTGTGAGGAGAGGTTTAGAGACTGTCTATTCACTGTGTGTGAGGAGAGGTCTAGAGACTGTCTATTCACTGTGTGTGAGGAGAGGTCTAGAGACTGTCTATTCACTGTGTGTGAGAAGAGAACAGGAGACTGTCTATTCACTGTGTGTGAGAAGAGAACAGGAGACTGTCTATTCACTGTGTGTGAGGAGAGGACAGGAGACTGTCTATTCACTGTGTGTGAGGAGAGGTCTGGAGACTGTCTATTCACTGTGTATGAGGAGAGGTCTGGAGACTGTCTATTCACTGTGTGTGAGGAGAGGACTGGAGACTGTCTGGAGACTGTGTGTTAGTTACTAAACACAGGTATATTCCACCTGCTGTCACAGAGCTTTACAGACTTGTGGTTGGTCCTGTGTTTGTTAGACAACTGTTTTTAGGCTCCAGACACTCCTCTGAGTCTGAGCTTTGTTAAGACACTGAGCCACAGCTGAACTAAAGCTTGACACTTTACCATGACAAAGACAACCACGCACGCGCACACACACGCGGGGAGAGGGGTGTTTCTTAGTCATGAATAAAACACACGTTCATAAACCCTTCTTACACACACACACTCAGCTGAGACGGCAGCTCTGCTAGAAAGTGAGACGGCAGCTCTGCTAGAAAGTGAGACGGCAGCTCTGCTAGAAAGTGAGACGGCAGCTCTGCTAGAAAGTGAGACGGCAGCTCTGCTAGAAAGTGAGACGGCAGCTCTGCTAGAAAGTGAGACGGCAGCTCTGCTAGAAAGTGAGACGGCAGCTCTGCTAGAAGGTGAGACGGCAGCTCTGCTAGAAGGTGAGACGGCAGCTCTGCTAGAAAGTGAGACGGCAGCTCTGCTAGAAAGTGAGACGGCAGCTCTGCTAGAAAGTGAGATGGCAGCTCTGCTAGAAAGTGAGACGGCAGCTCTGCTAGAAAGTGAGACGGCAGCTCTGCTAGAAAGTGATGTTTCAGAGAGAGATACTTTCATTACACAAGAAAAAAGTACTCCGTAATTACCCAGGGTGCATCCTACATAATGAGAGAGATGCACTATATGTTCTGATCTCACTCTCTACCTCTCTGCTTTGTTGTCATTGGACAGTTCTATCCTCTATGTAAGGTTCCCTATACCAGATCCAGTCTCACCTTAAAATAGGCCCCCTCTCACTCCATGAGTCCGTCTTTAAAATAGGCCCCCTCTCACCCCATGAGTCCGTCCTTAAAATAGGCCCCCAGCCCCACTCTTATAGCGGAACAGAAAACGTTTATGTTGCCCTTGTCCCCACATTTTTTTGCCAGCCTGTCTGTTTATTAGAGGGTGACTTGGAAAGAGGAGTGTATTTGTGTGTGTTTCCAGAGGACAGGAAGCACAGACACAGAGGATGTTCTGGACCCATATGCTCTAGTCTCCTGAGAACTGCACTACTGAGGCCCGGCGTAGACCATGGTAACATTACAGAAGGGTGGAAGTGGGGGGGGGGGGGGGGGGGGGGGGGGGGGTCAGCTTTCCCAAACCTTTAGACCCAGCAATTCACAGTAAACAAACAAATACTTTGGTACCAAAGTTTCCATGACAATAGCTTTCTCATGCTCAGTCTTACTGTTATGTAAAATGGCGGGTATTAAAAAATAGAATTTTTTTTTTTACCCAACATCCCCTCTGGTCAAGGGCATGACGGGAAATGGTGAACTGGGTGGTTGCACTCATCTGTTAAACCATCTCTCTATCCCCTTCCTTTCCTTTCTGTCTCACCCCTTTTCCTCATCCGTCTAGTGCCTTCTCTCCTCATCCCCCTCTCTCCCCCTCCCTGCTGGACAGAACAGAGGAAGTGTGCGTGTGTCCCTCCACACTAAAGGTCCCCACCAGAGCATCTCCTCTGGGGCTCAGAGAGAGGTACGGACTACAACGCAACCACTGTCTATAAATGGAAAGGGTTCTGAGTGTGTGAGTCAAGGCCTGGGGGTTCTCAGAAGGGGACTACACAGGGGGTTCTACGAGAGAGAGAGAGACACAGAAAGAAACAGAAAGAGAGAGGTGGAGAGAAAAGGAGATACCCAGATACAGGCAGAGACGCAGAGATAGACACAGACAGAGAGAGAGAGAGAGAGGAGGGGAGAGAGAGAGAGGAGGGGAGAGAGAGAGAGAGGAGGGGAGAGAGAGAGAGAGGAGGGGAGAGAGAGAGAGAGAGAGAGAGGAGGGGAGAGAGAGAGAGAGAGAGAGGAGGGGAGAGAGAGAGGGGAGAGAGAGAGGAGGGGAGAGAGAGAGGACGGGAGAGAGAGAGAGAGAGGAGGGGAGAGAGAGAGGAGGGGAGAGAGAGAGGACGGGAGAGAGAGAGGGAGAGAGAGGAGGGGAGAGAGAGAGAGGAGGGGAGAGGGAGGGGAGAGAGAGGGGAGAGAGAGAGAGAAGGAGAGAGAGAGAGAGAAGGAGAGAGGAGGAGAGAGAGGAGGGGAGGAGAGAGGAGGATAGAGAGAGAGAGAGAGAGAGAGAGAGAGAGAGGAGGGTAGAGAGAGAGAGAAAAGAGAGAAGGAGAGGAGGAGAGAGAGAAGAGGGGAGAGAGAAGGCGAGAGGAGGGACACGGAGAGAGGGCAGTGTTTGATTCTAGGTCGGTGGTCTGATAACATAAGTAATAAATCTGATGTTCCCTTAGCTTTAATCCACAATGACTCCCTCTCTCCATCTGTCCCAAAACAACAATCCCTCTCTCTCACTTTATCCCCCTCTGACTACCTGCTTCCTCTAGATCAAGCTTTCTCTCTCTCTATCTGGGGTTCTCTCTCTCCATCTCCTTCACATCACCCCTTTACCTATGTAAAAAGCCATCCTCATCTTTCTGTCCCTCTAACAGTCTCAGCGCTCCTCTCTTCCTAAAGGAGGGGCTAGCAGGCTGGCCCATCAATCTAGTGTGTGCGTTGTAATGCTCTTCCTGAAACATCTCCAGTGTGCACTGTGTACTTCTGAAAATAAGCATCAGCTGCAGTGAAAGCCTAAAGAAGTTAGGAGCGAGAGATAGATGGAGGGAGAGGGAGAGAGGGGAGGAAGGAGAGCGGGTTTGACATTGACCAGAAGACTTCACATCTTTTGTTAGTAACAGGTCTTTCTGAAAAAGAACATGAGTGATCACTCCCACGCCCGCCTGTGTAAATATGACCCTTGTCTAAAGTACACTACGAGAGGAAGTCACACACACACACACTGCACTGACATTGACTTACACCTGCATTTACTCCTGGAAGGCTCAGGGCAGATAGAGAGACGGGCAGCAGGAATGAGGTCTAAGTGAAAAACATGGGAAACATGTTTACATTGCCAAAGCAAGTGGAAAAACATAAACAAACGTGAAATAAACAAAAATGAACCGTAAACATCACTCACAAAAGTTCCAAAAGAATAAAAGACATTTCAAATGTCATATTATGTCTATATACAGTGTTGAAATGATGTGCAAGTAGTTAAAGTACATAAATAAATATGGGTTGTATTTACAATGGTGTTTGTTCTTCACTGGTTGACCTTTTCTTGTGGCGACAACAGGTCACAAATCTTGCTGCTATGACATCACACTGTGGTATTTCACCCAGTAGATATGGGAGTTGATCAATATTGGATTCGTTTTCAAATTCATTGTGGCTCTGTGTAATCGGAGGAAAATATGTGTCTCTAATATGGTCATACATTGGGCAGGAGGTTAGGAAGTGCAGCTCAGTTTCCACCTCATTTTGTGGACAGTGTGCACCTAGCCTGTCTCGTCTTGAGAGCCATGTCTGCCTACAGCGGCCTTTCTCAATAGCAAGGCTACGCTCACTGAGTCTGTACATAGTCAAAGCTTTCCTTAAGTTTGGGTCAGTCACAGTGGTCAGGTATTCTGCCGCTGTGTTCTCTCTGTTAAGGGCCAAATATAATTTTAGTTTGCTCTCTGTTTTTGTAAATTCTTTTCAATGTGTCAAGTAATTATCTTTTTGTTTTCTCATTATGTGGTTGGGTCTAATTGTGTTGCTGTCCTGAACTCTGTGGGGTCCGTTTGTGTTTGTGAACAGAGCCCCAGGACCAGCTTGCTTAGGGGACTCTTCTCCAGGTTCATCTCTCTTAAGTGATGGCTTTGTTATGGAAGGTTTGGGAATCTCTTCCTTTTAGGTGGTTGTAGAATTTAACGTCTCTTTTCTGGTTTTTGATAATTAGCAGGTATCGGCCTAATTCTGATTTTTTACATTTTTTATTAAAATAGGAAAATCAGTTAAGAACAAATTCTTATTTACAATGACAGCCTGGGAACAGTGGGTTAACTACCTTGTTCAGAACAACAGATTTTTACCTTGTCAGCTCGGGGATTCGATCTAGCAGCCTTTGGGTTACTGGCCCAACGCTCTAACCACTAGGCTACCTGCCTCACCACTCTGCATGCATTATTTGGTGTTTTATGTTGTACATGAAGGATGTTTTTGCAGAATTCTGCATGCAGTCTCAATTTGGTGTTTATCCCATTTTGTGAATTCTTGGTTGGTGAGCGGACCCCAGACCTCACAACCATAAAGGGCAATGGGTTCTATAACTGATTACAGTATTTTTAGCCAGATCCTAATTGGTATGTTGAATTTTATGTTCCTTTTGCCTTGTCTCTCAGATCGTTCACAGCTTTGTGGAAGTTAGCTGTGGCGTCGATGTTTAGGCCGAGGTATGTATAGTTTGTTTGCTCTAACAGCGTCTAGATGGAATTTGTATTTGTGGTCCTGGCAACTGGACCTTTTTGGAACACCATTATTTATGTCTTACTGAGATTTACGGTTTGGGCCCAGGTCTGACAGAATCTTTGCAGAATATCTAGGTGCTGCTGTAGGTCC
Organism: Oncorhynchus mykiss; assembly: GCF_057628025.1. NCBI lineage: Eukaryota > Metazoa > Chordata > Actinopteri > Salmoniformes > Salmonidae > Oncorhynchus > Oncorhynchus mykiss. Next base: position 38,868,299 of record NC_143048.1, read on the forward strand.
TCCTTGGTTGGTGACAGAAGCACCAGATCAGCAGCAAACAGACATTTGACTTCAGATTATAGTAGAGAAAGGTCGGGTGCTGCAGACTGTTCTAGTGCCCTCGCCAATTTGTTGATATATATGATGGGGGTGGGGCTTAAGCTGCATCCCTGTCTCACCCCCCGGCCCTGTGGGAAAAAATGTGTGTTTTTTTGACAATTCTATCCGCACACTTGTTTGTGTACATGGATTTCATAATGTCGTATGTTTTTCCCCCAACACCACTTTCCATCTAATTGTATAGCAGACCCTCAGGCCAAATTGAGTCGAAAGCTTTTTTGAAATCAACTTAAGCATAACAAGACTTTGCCTTTGTTTTGGTTTGTTTGTTTGTCAATTAGGGTGTGCAGGGTGAACACGTGGTCTGTCGCACGGCAATTTGGTAAAAAGCCAATTTGACATTTGCGCAGTACATTGTTTTCACTGAGGAAATGTATGAGTCTGCTGTTAATCCAGAGGATTTCCCCAAGGTTGCTGTTGACGCATATCCCCCGGTAGTTATTGGGGTCAAATCTGTCTCCACTTTTTGTGGATTGAGGTGATCAGGCCTTGGTTCCAAATACTGGGGAAGATGCCAGAGCTGAGGATGATGTTAAAAAGTTAAAGTATAGCCAATTGGAATTTGTGGTCTGTATATTTTATCATTTAATGTAGGATACCATCAACACCCCAGGCCTTTTTGGGTTGGAGGGTTTGTATTTTGTCCTGTAGTTCATTCAATGTAATTGGAGAATCCAGTGGGTTCTGGTAGTCTTTAATAGTTGATTCTAAGATTTGTATTTGATCATGTATATGTTTTTGCTGTTTGTTCTTTGTTATAGGGTCAAAAAGATTGAAGGGGTTTATCCATACGTCGCCATTTTGGATAGATAACACTAAACAAACAACAAAACGAAGAGTTTTCCAATTTTCCCAGAAGTGGTTAGAGTCTATGGATTCTTCAATTACATTGAGCTGATTTCTGACGTGCTGTTGTTCCATCTTTATACGTAGTGTATTTCTGTATTGTTTTAGTGATTCACCACAGTGAAGGCGTAGACTCAGGTTTTCTGTATTGTTTTAGTGATTCACCACAGTGAAGGCGTAGACTCAGGTTTTCTGTATTGTTTTAGTGATTCACCACAGTGAAGGCGTAGACTCAGGTTTTCTGTATTGTTTTAGTGATTCACCACAGTGAAGGCGTAGACTCAGGTTTTCTGTATTGTTTTAGTGATTCACCACAGTGAAGGCGTAGACTCAGGTTTTCTGTATTGTTTTAGTGATTCACCACAGTGAAGGCGTAGACTCAGGTTTTCTGGGTCTCTATGCTTTTGGTTGATTAGGTTTCTTAATTTATTTCTTTGGTTTTTGCATTCTTCATCAAACCATTTATCAATGCTGTTCATTTTCTTAGGTCATCTGCTTGAATTTTTTCACATTTGATAGGGAAGCTGAGAGGTCAAATATACTGTTTAGGTTTTCTACTGCCAAGTTTACACCTTCACTATTACAGTGGAACATTTTGTACAGGAAATTGTCCAGAAGGATTTGAATTCGTTGTTGCTTAATAGTTTTTTTGGTAGATTTCCACACTATTTTCCTTCCATCTATAGCATTTGTTAATATTATTCAGCTCCCTTGGCTTTGATGCCTCATGACTGAGTATTGCTCTGCTCAAATAGAGTGTGGTTTTGATGAGATCTGATAGCGGTGTCAGTGGACTGACTGAACGCTGTAGGAGACACTGGGTTGATGTCAGTGATAAAGTAGTCTACAGAACTACTGCCAAGAGATGACGTGTTGGTGTACCTACCAAAGGAGTCCCCTCCAAGCCTACCGTTGACTATGTACATACCCAGCGACAGAGCTGCAGGAGTTGTGACCCGTTTTTGTTGGTTATGTTGTCGTAACTGTGTCTAAGGGGGCATATGGGGGAGGGAATGCTGTCACCTGCGCTCTCAATTCAATTCAAGGGCTTTATTGGCATGGGAAAGATATGTTAACATTGCCACAGGAAGTGAAGTAGATAATGAAATTAAAGTGAAATAAACAATACAAATTAACAGTAAACACTCACAGAAGTTTCAAAAGAAGAAAATACGTTTTAAATGTCATTATGTCTATATACAGTGTTGTAACGATGTGCAAATAGTTAAGGTACAAAAGGGAAAATAAACTAATAGGGGTTGTATTTACAATGTTGTTTGTTCTTCAATGGTTCCCTCTCTCCCTCTGCCTCCCCCTCCCCAAATCCTTTCACCTGTCTCCCCATCTCCCGACCTCCTCTCCCTCGTTCTCTGTTCCTCTACCTGATATCTGGCTAAATCTCGTCTCATGAAGCCTGAAGGAGATGACCTCATTTCACAGCAATGCTCAGAGAGAAAGAGAGCGAGAGGGCGAGAGAGAGACGATAGAAGAGAGAGGGAAGAAAGGAGAAAAAAGAGGCACAGAAAGCAGAGTGGCTCTGACAAGTCTATAGCTATGAGGGGTCTATAGCTATGAGGGGTCTATAGCTATGAGGGGTCTACAGCTATGAGGGGTCTACAGCTATGAGGGGTCTACAGCTATGAGGGGTCTACAGCTATGAGGGGTCTACAGCTATGAGGGGTCTACAGCTATGAGGGGTCTACAGCTATGAGGAGTCTACAGCTATGAGGGGTCTACAGCTATGAGGGGTCTACAGCTATGAGGGGTCTATAGCTATGAGGGGTCTATAGCTATGAGGGGTCTATAGCTATGAGGGGTCTACAGCTATGAGGAGTCTACAGCTATGAGGGGTCTACAGCTATGAGGAGTCTACAGCTATGAGGGGTCTACAGCTATGAGGGGTCTACAGCTATGAGGGGTCTACAGCTATGAGGGGTCTACAGCTATGAGGGGTCTACAGCTATGAGGGGTCTACAGCTATGAGGGGTCTATAGCTATGAGGAGGCAGTCAGAGAAGGGAAGGGGAGAAAGAGCGAGAGAGAGAGAGAGAGAGAGGGGCACGGGAGAAAGAAGGGAGAAAGAGAGAGAAGGGAGGGGCAGGGGAGAAAGAGTCGAGAAGGAGGGAGGGGGGAAAGAGAGGGGGGCAGGTGTAGTGCCGACCGCTAGTGATGGGGGAGGGGGGGGGATCACTACGGTTACATATCACAATATTATGTGTATATGAGCATGTTTGGAACATCAAATCCCCCAAAAATAAACTAAAAAAATATCAAAGTATTGCAATACATATAGAATCGTAAGAATCGCAATACACATCCAATCAGCACCTAAGTATGGTGATAATATCGTTTTGTGAGGTCCTTGGCAATTCCCAGCACTCGTGCACTATAGGGCAGGGAGTTGTTCTTCAGTTTCCAGAAAAGGAAAAAGGCTCCCTTGCTCTTAGACACACACATCTCCTTGCATAGGACTACACTTGTCTACAGCCCATTTCAATTTGGGATCAATTGAAAGCGTCAATCCTCTTTATGTCTCTCCTCTCCTACTAAATCAGAGCATGAGCTTACATGGAAGTAACAGACAGAGACACTGCTCAGACATCTCCCAGGCCAACACACCGGCCGGTGGCCCTGGCTATTATCAAACACATCAGTAACATTTCTCCAAAAGGGAGGAGGGGGTGGGTTGACGGACAACATCCCCCTCAAAACTTCTCAAAGACAAGCCAACGGTGCTTGTAACAAAAAGTAATGTAATATAACAGAGTTATGTAAGATAGATAAAACAGTTTTTATAGTCACCGGAAAAGTGTGTGCGTGAGAGACGTTCCAGAGAAGATCTAAACCACAATGTGTGTGCATGTAGAGAAAACAATCTTTCCTTGAGTGATACCGAACGACAATAACACACACACACACACACACACACACACACACACACACACACACACACACACACACACACACACACACTTGAGGCAGCCGGGGTTAAGGACCAACTAAAGGCAGCAGGGGATAAGGACTAACTAAAGGCAGCAGGGGATAAGGACTAACTAAAGGCAGCAGGGGATAAGGTCTAACTAAAGGCAGCAGGGGATAGGGACTAACTAAAAGCAGAAGGGGATAAGGACCAACTAAAGGCAGCAGGGGATAAGGACTAACTAAAGGCAGCAGGGGATAGGGACTAACTAAAGGCAGCGGGGGTTAAGGACTAACTAAAGGCAGCAGGGGTTAAGGACTAACTAAAGGCAGCAGGGGATAAGGACCAACTAAAGGCAGCAGGGGATAAGGACTAACTAAAGGCAGCAGGGGATAGGGACTAACTAAAAGCAGAAGGGGATAAGGACTAACTAAAGGCAGCAGGGGTTAAGGACTAACTAAAGGCAGCAGGGGATAAGGACTAACTAAAGGCAGCAGGGGATAAGGACTAACTAAAGGCAGCAGGGGATAAGGACTAACTAAAGTCAGCAGGGGATAAGGACTAACTAAAGGCAGCCGGGGTTAAGGACCAACTAAAGGCACCAGGGGATAAGGACCAACTAAAGGCAGCAGGGGATAAGGACTAACTAAAGGCACCAGGGGATAAGGACAAACTAAAGGCACCAGGGGATAAGGACCAACTAAAGGCACCAGGGGATAAGGACTAACTAAAGGCAGCAGGGGATAGGGACTAACTAAAGGCACCAGGGGATAAGGACCAACTAAAGGCACCAGGGGATAAGGACTAACTAAAGGCACCAGGGGATAGGGACTAACTAAAGGCACCAGGGGATAAGGACCAACTAAAGGCAGCAGGGGATAGGGACTAACTAAAGGCATCAGGGGTTAAGGACCAACTAAAGGCACCAGGGGATAAGGACCAACTAAAGGCAGCAGGCGATAGGGACTAACTAAAGGCAGCAGGGGATAAGGACTAACTAAAGGCAGCAGGGGTTAAGGACCAACTAAAGGCACCAGGGGATAAGGACCAACTAAAGGCAGCAGGGGATAGGGACTAACTAAAGGCAGCAGGGGATAAGGACTAACTAAAGGCAGCCGGGGTTAAGGACTAACTAAAGGCAGCCGGGGATAAGGACTAACTAAAGGCAGCAGGGGTTAAGGACTAACTAAAGGCAGCAGGGGATAAGGACTAACTAAAGGCAGCAGGGGTTAAGGACTAACTAAAGGCGGCCGGGGTTAAGGACTAACTAAAGGCAGCAGTGGTTAAGGACTAACTAAAGGCTGCAGTGGTTAAGGACTAACTAAAGGCAGCAGGGGTTAAGGACTAACTAAAGGCAGCAGGGGTTAAGGACTAACTAAAGGCAGCCGGGGTTTAGGACTAACTAAAGGCAGCTGGGGATAAGGACTAACTAAAGGCAGCGGGGGTTAAGGACTAACTAAAGGCAGCAGGGGATAAGGACCAACTAAAGGCAGCGGGGGTTAAGGACTAACTAAAGGCAGCGGGGGTTAAGGACTAACTAAAGGCAGCGGGGGTTAAGGACTAACTAAAGGCAGCGGGGGATAAGGACTAACTAAAGGCAGCAGTGGTTAAGGACTAACTAAAGGCAGCAGGGGATAAGGACTAACTAAAGGCAGCAGGGGATAAGGATCAACTAAGGGCAGCCGGGGATAAGGACTAACTAAAGGCAGCCGGGGATAAGGACTAACTAAAGGCAGCCGGGATAAGGACTAACTAAAGGCAGCAGGGGTGAAGTACTAACTAAAGGCAGCAGGGGATAAGGACTAACTAAAGGCAGCAGGGGTTGACTGTATGACTGTACTACAGTCATTAGGTTATCAGTGCCCACAGTCACAATCATAAGCAAAAGGTAATTGAAGCACAGCAGAGCATTGCCCAGAATATTAGCAGCAGGCGCTAGTCCTGAAGCTAATGTGCCCAGAGTATTAGCAGCAGGCGCTAGTCCAGAAGCTAATATGCCAAGAATATTAGCAGCAGGCGCTAGTCCAGAAGCTAATGTGCCCAGAGTATTAGCAGCAGGCACTAGTCCAGAAGCTAATGTGCCAAGAATATTAGCAGCAGGCACTAGTCCAGAAGCTAATGTGCCCAGAGTATTAGCAGCAGGCGCTAGTCCAGCAGCTAATGTGCCCAGTCCTATTAGCAGCAGGCGCTAGTCCAGGAGCTAATGTACCCAGAGTATTAGCAGCAGGCGCTAGTCCAGAAGCTAATGTGCCCAGTCCTATTAGCAGCAGGCGCTAGTCCTGAAGCTAATGTGCCCAGTCCTATTAGCAGCAGGCACTAGTCCAGAAGCTAATGTGCCCAGTCCTATTAGCAGCAGGCACTAGTCCAGAAGCTAATGTGCCCAGTCCTATTAGCAGCAGGCACTAGTCCAGAAGCTAATGTGCCCAGTCCTATTAGCAGCAGGCACTAGTCCAGAAGCTAATGTGCCCAGTCCTATTAGCAGCAGGCACTAGTCCAGAAGCTAATGTGCCCAGTCCAATGCTTGTTTAACAACTGTCCTAACAATGTTTGTGTAAGTTGGTTTGATGCTCCTGCTAACAAATACACTCTAAAAATAACCATCAGAGAGTATGGTTATGGCATTAGAGGCTTGTTTTGTGTGTGTGTGTGTGTGTGTGTGTACCTAATAGCACTCAAGACGCAGTGAATCAAGACGCAGCTAGAATCTTTATCCCAGAGCCATATTCCGAGCAGTTTCTCTCCCCAAGAGCTATAGAGAATGATATGGAGCGCCATATTTGCTCCAAAAACTCCATCGCTATAACATTCTACTGAGTACACACACAAACACTCAACAGAATCATGCTTTTTAAGGTGATTCATGCTTTGTAAGGTGATTCTCCTTCAACACATCATTAGCAGCCTCGTATGAATACTAAATACACGTCAGAATGCATAACTCCATCTAGCTGTGTTGATTTCTCAGAGGATTTTATCCATGACAACAGCAAACATTCAGCCTCCTCTCCTGCAACATGAAAACACAACTTTTGACCACTTAGACACACACACATACACGTTGGCAATGTTACTCACCACTCTGGGTTTGGCTCTCTGTGGGGCTGGTGTGGTCAGCTCCTCACTGCTCTTCCTCTGCAGTCTGGGTTCTCTGGCACCAGTGGGAGTAGCAGGGCTGGAGTTGGACCTGTCTGGTACAGGCACCGTTCCTCCAGACCCAGGCCCGGACTGCTCCCCCTCGCACCCAGGAGCATTCAGAGCCAGAATATACCGCTTGGTCACATCCTCCAGGGAGGGGGCCTCCACACCAGTGGGCTGACCCAGGATGGAGGGTTCAGAGGAGGGTAGCAAGGCAGGCGGGGGCTGTGGAGGTGGGGAGATAGGGACGAAGGTGGCAGGTTCGCTGGCGTGGCGGACGTGCTTGGACCTGGCCTTGGATTTGGGGGGAGGCGGGGGCAGTGGGGGGTTGAGCTCAGTCTGGTCTTGATCCTGGCTCTCCTCTGGACCGTGGTCTTCTGGACCTGGTTCCGAGTGGTCCAGCTCCTCCGATGCTGTTTGTGCAACTCGGTTGGGGCGTTTCCTGGAGGCCCGCCGGCCCATTTTGGGAGATAGAACCTCCGCAAGTTCGGGGTCAAAGTTCAATATCTGCCCCCCTCCCCCTCCATCTGTGTCATCACCATAGAGACAGGAGTGCAGCTCCCGTTCTGATTGGGAGCGGAGTTTGCCACCTTCATTGTTGACAAGGCGACTACGTAATGGACGTCCACGTTCGTCTCCCAGCTCCCACAGCTCGTCTCTCTGCTCACTCAGGATTGGCTCACTGCTGGAGGGCGGGATCTGACCAAGCTGATCCAGCTCACTGATTGGTTCGTTGGGGTGATGGTGACTTTTGAACCCTGATTCGTCAAGCAGGTGGCCATCACCACGGCGACTGGGGTCCGAGAAGGACTTCTTCTTCGTGGCTTTCCCGTTGTTTTTGTCATCCGTCATCAATCTGTCCATTGCTCCTGGCTCTGCAACAATGCTCCGGATCACATTGCTGTAGTCGTCACGGAGACTATCGTCACGGAGACCACCGTCACTGCACACCGATAGCTCGCTGGTCACGCTGCCCGTGCACTCTGATAGATCAGCTGCAGAGGACGACTCTGGGACACTTCCTCCTCCGACTCCTCCCGCCCCCTTGGAGGAGAGAGAGAGCGACCCCAGCAGGTTACTATCCACAGAGAAACTGTTATTCCCTTCTTCTGACACAGAGTGGCGCCGGTGAGGCATGGGGTCACTTAGCGAACGGTAAACAGTAGGATCCCCGTTGGACTCCCCGTTGCTGCCATTGCTGGAGTCAGAGCCTGTGTTCCCTGCGGAGGAGAACTTACGGCGGCGGCGGATAGCACTCGGAGTGGGAGGAGCCTCAAGTCCTGGGGCTGAGGCACTCTGGGATACATTAGTCCTCCCACTAGTACTGTTGTTGTTGACGCTGCTCATCTCTGTTACTACATCAATGTTCTCAGTCTCAGTCCCAAGAGCAGGAACAGAGACCAGGTTCTCTCGTTTCTCTCTCGCTCCTGCGTATAACCCCGATCCCTCTCGCATTCCCTCGTTTAACTCTGGCCATTTCTCCTCATGCAGAGCAGACTGCTTCCAGACAGTCAGGGGTTGACCTAGCACATCTCTGGCCAAAGATGATCCTAAACTTGACCCCACAAATAACCTCTCAGGGTCACCAGGTCCAGTCTCTGGTTCTGTGACTATGCCCTCATCTGTGAGGCTTGACTCATGACCCGATAGCTCATCAACAAATCGGTCATAAAACACGTTCTCCTCAGAATCTCCCTTCTGTAGGCACTTCTCTCGTTCTCTGTTTTCACATTCCCCCTCCCTCTTCTCTTGTTCCCCTGAAATGGAGGCTGCCCCAATGTCAACCTCAGCCTCCCTAGCTCTCCCCTCCCTCTCTTTTGTCTCCTGCTCCTCCACTTGTTTCCTTTTGAAACCCTCATCCTCAGTGGAATCTGTCGCTAGCAGATCATCCTCGTTATCATCATCCTTGCGAGCGCTCATCTGGCAGATATCTCTGATCACCTGTCTGGCCTCCTGTACATACCTGTCCTGCAGCGGAGTAGGCATCACTTCCTCATCCCCATAACCCCCTGCTCTGCAGTCCCCTCCGTCACTCTCCACCTCTCTGGCCGGCACCACCCTCCTCCCACCATCACGCTCTCCGTCTAAATCCAGACGTTGCTCAGAAGAGCTTCTTTTGGCCGAGGACCCATCTGAATGTTGCCTCCCTTCTGGTTTATCAGAGTAAGTGAAGGATTTGGCGCGTCGAAGAGTTGCAGTGAGGTCCTTTAATGAAGGGCGGAGTCCTGGGTGGAGACCTCTTGACCCCATCCTGTACACCGCAGATGACCCCTCAGTAACCCCTGACCTGTCCGTCTTTCGAACTCTGAGCTCTGATAGGTCACTTTTCAGGAAGCTGAGGAGGGACATTGTTTCCGAAGCAATATCCGGGTTTGACATTGACATCCTGTTCCTGTCCTTATCCCCGACTACACCACCACTTATCAACCGCTGGAACACTGTAGTCTCCTCCCTAGTAACCCCTCTAGTGTCCCCTGTGGCTGGAGATGGTGGATTGACAGGGGGAAGAAGGTGGGGGCAGACTCTAACAGGGGCGCGGGATAAGTTATCCCCATGTCCGAAGCTGGGGGAGCGGTACATGGTGAAGTTACCGTGGTAGGTCTTACTGAGCATGGAGGAGGATGCACCGACCACACTGCCTGGGGTGGTGGTAGTAGTAGTGTTAGCCATTCTGTTAGCATAGCTAGCTTGGTCTTCTTTCAGTGTCTCTGTGCTACAGTATCTACTGCTGGTCTGCGATCCGCCGGGACTCGAAATAAACGATGAGATGTTGACCTTTGACACCCGTGATACCCCTGTGAGGGGCGTGGTCAAGGGAGATGATGTCCCCGGCCCACCTGAGGTGTATTGGCGTCTGTAGCTCTCCTGCGCCACCATCTGGTTAGGAGTGTAATTGCGTCCCCTCTGCGTTGCATTGTTTCTAGAGCCTTCGGGTTCTCTGAGCCGGTTCCGAGAGCTACCAGCCTGTTCTGTAGTGACGGCGGTGTTCTGTTGGTGTCTCTCCAGGTGTTCCATCATACCTGTCTGCTCGTCGTCGCTGTCGTCCGATTCACCATTGTCTCGTCCCGTTGCTATGGCAACTTCGCTGTTCTTCTTCTTCTTCCTCAGTGAACGGCGTCGCATGGTGTCTCGGCTAGGTCCTAGTGACGCGGGGCTGTCCTCTTCACTGCCTGAAGACCTTCCGGGGACCTTTCCACCCCACCAACCATTCTTACCGCGGGAGAGGTAACTTCCACTGACACCTAACGAGGGAGCGCTCCTTCCTCCTGCTCGGTGGTACTCCTCTTCTTCGTCTCCTGAGCTGAACCTCCAGCGGGCTGTGATGGCTGCCCTGGCTGAGGCTCTATCAGAGGAGGGGGCCACCGGTCTGGAGAAGCTATGTGAGGAATGTAAACTGTCCCTGGGCTGCCCGGCCCCCTGGCTCTGCTGCTGCTCTACAGAGGGGCAGAAACAGGATGAGGAGAGGCCCCTGGAGCTGCTCCGAGGTGGGGAGGTGGGGCCAGCGGCTAGGACAGAGGGTGGAGGGTCAGAGTTCAGACTAGATGGACGGGTCTCAGGCCCCTCTCCTCCACTGCTGGGGCTGTGGGGTCTGTGCGTGTTTGATGGCTGCGCCACCCTAAGAAACATACCACTTCTACTAATACTAGCGCTGGCTGGCTCAATCTCTGCCTTGTCTGAGTAGTGCTGGTCAGGGTGAAAGGCTGAGTCCATGCCCTGGTGTCTCCTCTCTCTGCCCAGGGAGGCAGCCCTGCTGCGGTGTCTGTCTGACAGTGAGAGGCTAGTGGCTTCAGGGGTTGGGCTGTTGGGAGACTGCCTGTCGCTTCTGTCTGATACAGAGTTCTCTTTGGAGATGGTGAAGAGCTCGAGGTGGTCAGCAGACTTTAAATCCTCTGCATCAGAGGTGGACCGGTGCTTCTTTCTGTGCCTGTCCCCAAAAAGCTCTCGGATCTTGGTGACACTGGGCCAGTTGGTTAAATCAATGTGAACAGGAGGATCTCCATGGTGACTTGGGAAATAGCTCCTGTGTGACTTGCAGGCAGGCGCCCCACTGACAAAAACATAATCCTCAGCGTTCAACGTTTCACTGCAGTTATTGTTATCAGAGATAGACGGATCAATTTGGGAATAATCTCTTTTACCAGTCCCAACGCTGCTGCCTTGAGCAGATTTGCAAGTATAAATCAATTGTTGATTTCTATCCGAATCCGACCCAGAGACAGAGTCTGTGCCTGAATAAAACGTTTGTTGCTGAACTTTAGTGTCAGTCGGAGACTCTGTTAACACCGTGTCAGTAACTTGTAAATATCCACTGTCCTCGTGGAATAAATTCCGAGACGGGGATCTCTCTCCCCTTCTGCTTTTAAATCGGGGTAAAGTTGTGCTCTTCCCGGCCACGTTACTGCCAGGGCTCAGGGCTCCGTGATTCCGAGCCGAATTAGTGCTACTGAACTTTTCAGTGAGTTGGCGAATAGAGGGAGAAATGGAGGAGAGCGGAGTGGAAGAGGCTTTCTTTAGCTCTGCGGTGTCGAGGCTGGCAGCGGAGATTTTGGAAACTTTCCTTGACACACTAACATTACGCATAGCCGAGGGCTGCGCTTTCTCTGCCGCAGCCGTAGATGGAGGGGGAAGGGCGCTGCTACTGCTCTCCAAATCCTTTGATTTGTTTTGTTGATTTTCACAGCGACTTTTGTTTGAGCTCCAACTTTCAAACTTTTTGAAAGAGACCCTGCTATACACCTTCTCTGTCTCCGTTTCTGCCATTGTATTTTTGTTATGTTCTCTCCTTCTGTTAATTCATTGTGGTAAAGCACTTTTTCTTCCACAGTGGCTAGGCTTTCACCCCTTTTCAATTGAGCTAGTACAATAGGCTACACTTTTAACCACAATCTGCTGCAGTCTTTTTCTCTCTACTCTAATTAAGAGTCTCAAAACAAGAAACCAGCGTTTACACTAAAACGACAATGAATTACACTACAACGACAGTGAATTAAACAACGTGAGAGAGAACTCTCCTGCATGCTGACCTTACATGTCTTCTCGAATCGCATCCATGCACGAAGAAGTGCTAAAGTTTTCCCAAACTGTTCTCCTTCAACTTGGTCAACTCTGCAGCTTTTCCATAGATTCCCCCATATTCCAGACTCTTTCCCATCGTTTTATTCACGCGGTTTGCCCTACACTTCTAATTCACTATAATCCCGAACTGTTGCTGTATTCCTTATTTTGACAGAATGTAGTTTTCTGTGATTTATGTTTTTACATGCAAATGCCTGAGAACGAGATAGACCAGGCGTGGGCGGGACTAATCGGGGTATAAGGGCTGTCATAGCCCCTCGGGAATGGGCATAAAACGCATTTCCTTTTCGATGGGAGAACACAGATATCGAGGACAGAAATATATAATTATAGCTCAGGGCCGTGTAAACCGTTGGCGCGCTGAGAAATGTTAACGTTACTTTTCACAAAGTTAAACAAGAACATGTAACAGTGTATTAATGAAGCTACTATTAGTGCTGTCTCGCACGGGTTTGTGAAGTATGTGTCAACGTTAATTAAAGCATTTTCTCTCATGCAAAATGACTCTTGTGGTTTTTCCCATGACTGTCTGGTTATGTAGCTCTTTGTTCAAGCACGTATATTATTACACTGACCTCTGGGCGGTGGAATGCTGACGGCAGCGCCATCTTACGGGCAATACATATAAGGGCTTTATTATTTTTGCTCAAAGGGTCGAGGCAATTGGAGAATCTCAATTGCGTACTCCTTGTCAGGGCCCGCTCATTAGGCAGGATTAGGCAGCCGCATATGGTGGCAGATTGACGAGGGCGGCATTTTCTGAGGTAAACTGACTACGACGCACCTCCAACAACACATGAAACCTAACATAATTCTTCTAAAAAACAATGACACTTTCTCTCAACCGGTGGGATATGGGCTTTTTAGGTGAGCCCCGATGCCGCCCTGTGATAAGCAGTGCCCACTTTGTTTAAGGCAGGGACACAAAATATTGATATTTTCCATTCCGAGTGCGCCTCTCCAGGGTGCTGTTGGAGATACGCATCGCTGCGGCGCTCTTCAACATTCCATTAAAAAAAAAGATCTAACATAAATCGTGGCTCCCGAGTGGCGCAGCGGTCTAAGGCACTGAGGCGTCACTACAGACCCTTGTTCGATTCCCTGCTGTATCACAACCAGCTGTGATTGGGTGGCGCACAATTGGCTCATTGTTAGGGTTTGGCCGGGGTAGGCTGTCATTGTAAATAAGAATTTGTTCTTAACTGACTTCACCAGTTAAAATGCGAAAATAAAATACTTCTGCATTTCCCACTGTGTAAACACATTGCAAATAGGCTCAGGATAACTCCTACTGATAAAGTTGGGAGCTGATATTCTGAGCTTAAATAGCAACAATTGATTAGTCAGAGGAATCATGACTAATATAGCCAACGCAACGGCCTGTTTTACAAACGGCGGGCCTAAAAAATGAATGGGCATTCATAAAATTCAATTTCAGGAAACACTACCTCAATATGCACAGACCGACGCTGATGTCTTTTTTTTTGGCCTTGTCTGGACTGGATGTCTTTTCTTGGTGCATGCCTGCTTTGATTTCCACGTCCACTGACGTTGATTTTTGGTCCGGTAAAGACCAAATCTGAACCAGTCATAGACGTCTATGCATGGTTCAGATGTTGTCCAGTCTGGACCGGCCTTGATTTGTCCCAAACATAGACATCTATAAATGATGTTTTTTCAACTTTCTTTCAGAACCCCAAAATGTACCTGATTTCAACGTCAGAAAAATATGTATATTCAACTTTCATTCAGAACCTAAATTGAGCCTAACTTCAACGTGTGGGAAATACGTATTTTTTCCAAAGTAACTTTGCTTACTGGGACTGTTCTAGTTGGGCCGGCAAATTCATAGGGGAAGGACCTCTCCCCTTCTCATCCAATGGGTTTTGAGGAGGTGGTGAGGAGAAAGGATGTCAACTGCTCGGCCACCGACCGCAAGGCACTACAGAGGGTAGTGCTATACATATACATACAGTGCCTTGCGAAAATATTTGGCCCCCTTGAACTTTGCGACCTTTTGCCACATTTCAGGCTTCAAACATAAAGATATAAAACTGTATTTTTTTGTGAAGAATCAACAACAAGTGGGACACAATCATGAAGTGGAACAACATTTATTGGATATTTCAAACTTTTTTAACAAATCAAAAACTGAAAAATTGGGAGTGCAAAATTATGGGGGACTTGATTACACACAGGTGGATTGTATTTATCATCATTAGTCATTTAGGTCAACATTGGATCATTCAGAGATCCTCACTGAACTTCTGGAGAGAGTTTGCTGCACTGAAAGTAAAGGGGCTGAATAATTTTGCACGCCCAATTTTTCAGTTTTTGATTTGTTAAAAAAGTTTGAAATATCCAATAAATGTCGTTCCACTTCATGATTGTGTCCCACTTGTTGTTGATTCTTCACAAAAAAATACAGTTTTATATCTTTATGTTTGAAGCCTGAAATGTGGCAAAAGGTCGCAAAGTTCAAGGGGGCCGAATACTTTCGCAAGGCACTGTATATACATGCTATAGTCCCATACATCTAATCAAATAGCTACCCAGACTATTTACATTGCCCCCTCTTATACTCCGCTGCTACTCTCTGTTGTTATCATCTATGCATAGCCACTTCAATAACTCTACCTACATGTACATATTACCTCAATTGCCTCGACTAAACGGTGCCCCCCCCCATACATTGACTCTGTACTGGTATCCCCTGCATCGTCTTGCTATTGTTATTTTACTGCAGCTCTTTAATTACTTGTTACTTTTATTTCTTATTCTTATATATTTTTTTAACTGCATTGTTGGTTAAGGGCTCGTAAGTAAGCATTTCACTGTAAGGTCTACTACACCTGTTGTATTCAGCATTTCACTGTAAGGTCTACTACACCTGTTGTATTCAGCATTTCACTGTAAGGTCTACTACACCTGTTGTATTCAGCATTTCACTGTAAGGTCTACTACACCTGTTGTATTCAGCATTTCACTGTAAGGTCTACATGTACCCGTTGTATTCAGCATTTCACTGTAAGGTCTACAGGTACCTGTTGTATCCAGCATTTCACTGTAAGGTCTACAGGTACCTGTTGTATCCAGCATTTCACTGTAAGGTCTACAGGTACCTGTTGTATCCAGCATTTCACTGTAAGGTCTACAGGTACCTGTTGTATCCAGCATTTCACTGTAAGGTCTACAGGTACCTGTTGTATTCAGCATTTCACTGTAAGGTCTACAGGTACCTGTTGTATCCAGCATTTCACTGTAAGGTCTACAGGTACCTGTTGTATCCAGCATTTCACTGTAAGGTCTACAGGTACCTGTTGTATTCGGCGCATGTGACTAATAACATTTAATTTGAATAGCAAGTTTATTACAGTGTCAACAGGCTCCTTAATTGGAGAGAAGGTAGGCAGAGGTAACTATGGACAAGCACGTGTATGTATAAAACAGTACAAATAATAAATGCATTTATACACAAGTAATGAATTAAAACGAATTTATAACCAAAATATAATGAAGTTCTCTCCATGTTATAAAAATAAGTTTAACTGTAAAAAATGATTTAGTGACACAGAAACGTATCCGTTGCAACAAGAGCGGCCTGTGTCTACAGTGCCCTCCATAATTATTGGGACATTGGAGCATTTAGAAATGAATGGTAAATAATGTAGTGTCATTTTAGAGTCACTTTTATTGTAAATAAGAATATAATATCTTTCTAAACACTTCTACATTAATCAGGTACGTTTTTGGTTCTGAACGAATACATTATTTACCATTAATTCATATTGGGCACAAAATGATCTGAAACACAACAAAAACAAACAGAAAATGCATCCAACAAGTTTGTAGAGTCACAAGCGTGATGTAATCATTACGTACTAGGTATATGGGACCAAATACTAAACGTTAGGACTAATTTAATCCACATTTAAGTGAATTTGTCCCAATAATTTTGGTTCTCTAAAATGGGGGAACTATGTACAAAAAGTGCTGTAATTTCTAAACGGTTCTCCCTGACATGGATTAAAATAACCTCAAATTAAAAGCTGTCAGTTTTCACTCCCAGTCATTGTATCATTTACAATTCAAAGTGCTGGAGAACAGAGCAATACAACAACTGCAACATTGCCAGTGTCCCAATACTTCTGGAGCTCACTGTATGTTGGGTCCTATCAGACATGTGCACACATATTAACCTTCATTGTATCACTTCATTAAGGACCTTAAGCTAAGGCAGAGGTTAAACATACACAAACGCACACACACTCAGGCACACACACACACACACACACACACACACACACCACATTCCCGGCAGATTTGGGAACAAAAACATCAGATGTCACACACATTTGACCAAAACAAGCCAGTGTTATTGAGCAATCCAATCGTCTGCAGCTG
Source organism: Oncorhynchus mykiss (assembly GCF_057628025.1). Taxonomy (NCBI): domain Eukaryota; kingdom Metazoa; phylum Chordata; class Actinopteri; order Salmoniformes; family Salmonidae; genus Oncorhynchus; species Oncorhynchus mykiss. The sequence continues at coordinate 38,884,778 of NC_143048.1, forward strand.
ATACACAAAGGGACAGCACCAGATCTGTAAATCCAGGCCGATAGGTTTGGTTTGAGGAACTAGTCCTGTGATATTCTCTTGGAGACTTGTGTACTTACAAGTACTTTATTACAGTAGTATTCCCTTGGGGCGGCAGGTTAGTGGTTAGAGCGTTGGACTAGTAACCGGAAGGTTGCAAGTTCAAACCCCCGAGCTGACAAGGTCGCTCTGTCGTTCTGCCCCTGAACAGGCAGTTCCTAGGCCGTGATTGAAAATAAGAATTTGTTCTTAACTGACTTGCCTAGTTAAATAAAGGTTAAATAAATAAAAATATCCACTAATGTATGAGGTATTTATTACAGTAGTATTCCCTTATCCACTAATGTACGAGGTATTTATTACAGTAGTGTTTTGAAGTTCTCTCGCCAGGGTGTTCCTGAAAGGATTATCTGGATAGTCAGTGCTGTGATTTTACAAAGTTCAAAATAAATTGATCTGAAAACCTATTCTAAACATTTTGGTAGCAGTATTTTGACTAAATACAAACAGTCATGTAGTCTGTTTTTGACAGTTTGTGTGTGTTGTCTGAGGGCAAAGTTTGAATTGGGACCCAGAAGTTAGATGTTTGTACCGTTGGGTGTGAGTTTTTACAATTGTGTATGAAGATTTGAGAAAATGGTGAGTTGTTCCAGGAATTGTGTCTAAGCAATTGAGAAACTGTAAAAGGTATAATCCACCCCGAGAAATGAAACAGGTCAATTTCGTGAAAGCCTATGTTCCATCAGTGGATAAAAACATTTTTCCCTCATGATTTAAATTTTAAGTGGTGCGTCTGCGAAAGCAGGAAATAATGTAGGAACGTGTCATAGCTACATGGTTCTCACCACTGCATATAGTGTGTTTTCTCCTTCAAGTACCATAATGCAATGTGTGTCTGTGGGAAACGTGGGAAAAAGGCATCGTCCTCTGCTCTAGCTTGGTGAGAGAGCCTCCTAAATTGATCATGTAGTTTGTTTAGGTGATTTTTAAAGCTAGCTAGCTATTTTGCATGCTGATATTGACTTGGCTATTGTGTGTAGTTACGTTCTCCTGATAGCCAGCCCAGAAAGAGAGCATCGCATTGTGCATTTTGTAGCGTAAGTTGGCTTGATCTGCAACAGATTTCCACAACGATTTTCAAACGTTGCTACCAACCTTGTCATAATGACAAAATGAAATGTGTTCACAAATATTGTTTTAACATATTTGTGTTATCTAAATACACCTCTGCTGTCTTCAACCAAGATCTCAGCGGTCACCGCCTCATTGCCTGCATCCGTAATGGGTCTGTGGTCAAACGACCTCCACTCATCACTGTCAAACGCTCCCTGAAACATTTCAGTGAGCAGGCCTTTCTAATCGACCTGGCCCGGGTATCCTGGAAGGATATTGATCTCATCCCGTCAGTAGAGGATGCCTGGTTATTTTTTTTTTTAAATGCCTTCCTCACCATATTAAATAAGCATGCCACATTCAAGAAATGTAGAACCAGGAACAGATATAGCCCTTGGTTCTCTCCAGACCTGACTGCCCTTAACCATCACAAAAACATCCTATGGCGTTCTGCATTCGCATCAAACAGCCCCCGTGATATGCAATTTTTCAGGGAAGCAAGAAACCAATATACACAGGCAGTTAGAAAAGCCAAGGCTAGCTTTTTCAAGCAGAAATTTGCTTCCTGCAACACACACTCAAAAACGTTCTGGGACACTAAAGTCCATGGAGAATAAGAGCACCTCCTCCCAGCTGCCCACTGCACTGAGGATAGGAAACACTGTCACCACCGATAAATCCACTATAATTGAAAATTTCAATAAGCATTTTTCTACGGCTGGCCAAGCTTTCCACCTGGCTACTCCTACCCCGGTCAACAGCACTGCACCCCCCACAGCAACTTGCCCAAGCCTTCCCCATTTCTCCTTCTCCTGCCGAAATTGTTGCAACCCCTATTACTAGCCTGTTCAACCTCTCTTTCGTGTCGTCTGAGATTCCCAAAGATTGGAATGCAGCTGCGGTCATCCCCCTCTTCAAAGGGGGGGACTCTCTTGACCCAAACTGCTACAGACCTATATCTATCCTACCCTGCCTTTCTAAGGTCTTCGAAAGCCAAGTCAACAAACAGATTAACAAACATTTTGAATCCCACCATACCTTCTCCACTATGCAATCTGGTTTCAGAGCTGGTCATGGCTGCACCTCAGCCACGCTAAAGGTCCTAAACGATATCTTAACCGCCATCAATAAGAAACAATACTGTGCAGCCGTATTCATTGACCTGGCCAAGGCTTTCGACTCTGTCAATCACCACATCCTCATCGGCAGACTCGATAGCCTTGGTTTCTCAAATGATTGCCTCGCCTGGTTCACCAACTACTTCTCTGATAGAGTTCAGTGTGTCAAATCGGAGGGTCTGTTGTCCGGGCCCCTGGCAGTCTCTATGGGGGTGCCACAGGGTTCAATTATTGGACTGACTCTCTTCTCTGTATACATCAATGATGTTGCTCTTTCTGCTGGTGAGACTCTGATCGACTTCTATGCAGACGACACCCTTCTGTATACTTCCGGCCCTTCTTTGGACACTGTAATAACAACCCTCCAGACAAGCTTCAATGCCATACAGCTCTCCTTCCGTGGTCTCCAATTGCTCTTAAATACAAGTAAAACTAAATGCATGCTCTTCAACCAATCGCTGCCTGCACCTGCCCGCCCGTCCAACATCACTACTCTGGACGGTTCTGACTTAGAATATGTGGACAACTACAAATACCTAGGTGTCTGGTTAGACTGTAAACTCCCCTTCCAGACTCACATCAAACATCTCCAATCCAAAGTTAAATCTAGAATTGGCTTCCTATGTTGCAACAAATCATCCTTCACTCATGCTGCCAAACATACCCTTGTAAAACTGACCATCCTACCAATCCTCGACTTTGGCGATGTCATTTACAAAATAGCCTCCAATACCCTACTCAATAAATTGGATGCAGTCTATCACAGTGCCATCCGTTTTGTCTCCAAAGCCCCATATACTACCCACCACTGCGACCTGTATGCTCTCGTTGGCTGGCCCTCGCTTCATACTCGTCGCCAAACCCACTGGCTCCAGGTCATCTACAAGACCCTGCTAGGTAAAGTCCCCCCTTATCTCAGCTCGCTGGTCACCATAGCAGCACCCATCTGTAGCACCGCTCCAGCTGGTATATCTCTCTGGTCACCCCCAAAACCAATTCTTCCTTTGGCCGCCTATCCTTACAGTTCTCTGGAAACACTTATCTCCCTCACTAGCTTTAAGCACCAACTGTCAGAGCAGCTCACAGATTACTGCACCTGTACATAGCCCATCTATAACTTACTACCTTTTCCTCCCTTATCTCACCTCATTTGCTCACATTGTATATAGACTTTTATTTATACTGTATTATTGACTGTATGTTTGTTTAACTCCGTGTGTAACTCTGTGTTGTCGTTTGTGTCGAACTGCTTTGCTTTATCCTGGTCAGGTCACTATTGTAAATGAGAACTTGTTCTCAACTGGCCTACCTGGTTAAATAAAGGTGTTCTCAACTGGCCTACCTGGTTAAATAAAGGTGTTCTCAGCTAGCTTACCTGGTTAAATAAAGGTGTTCTCAACTGGCCTACCTGGTTAAATAAAGGTGTTCTCAACTAGCCTACCTGGTTAAATAAAGGTTAAATAAAAAATAAATAAGCCCATGGGATTATGTAGGTAATACACGCCACCTAGTGGCTCATATAGAAAACAACTAGCAGTGTGCATGGACATACAGGATACATTACATAATACTATGGCAACCAAAAGCAGTGTTATGGCTGACTACTTCATGCATTTTAGTATACAGTCACAAGCAGACACACTAGCAAACACACTGACTTGTTGCCATGCTGGCAGAGCAGAAGTCAATGAGGGTTCTGGATCGGTTCTAGCTACCCAGAACCCATGTATCTAGGTGTAATACAACAGGGGACTATGGTTGTTTTACATACTCCTTGGTTCCTTTGTCTCAAAGCGAGTTAACCCTTGATTAAACATGGGATCTAAATAATCTAGGAGTTTTCACTTCCTCACACCTTGGTTCCCTGTCTCTGAGAGTTGTGATCTTGGTGATCAGTATTCTGGTGCTCCTGCGGAACCGTGGCTGTGTGAAGTAGAACAGTATAGGATCTAGAACACTGTTCATGCTGGCGAACGGCCTGGTGCACTTGTAGATCACTGAGAACAGGTTCCGTGTCGCACACGGAGCACCTGGTAAGGTTCGTACTAACAGGTACATGGTTTTAGTAAGGTGGAATGGCAGGAAGCTCACAGCGAACACCGTCACCACGATGACTATCATCTTCACCGCCTTGTCCCGTTTCTCCATTGAGGCTGCCATGGTAGCGCCCTGATAGGATGGCGGGCGGCAGAGGAGGCGACCCATGCGACAGTAGCATGCCACCACGCCCATAAAAGGCAACAGGAAGCCCAGGCAGGTCAGAGCCATCCCATAGGGGTAGTAGTCAGCCGAATGCTCCGGTCGACTCAGGTCGTAACAGACGGTGCGGTTGCGTTGTGTTCCTGTGGAGGCATAGTGGAACGTGGGGGCACAGAGGAGGGCGACCACCAGCCACACACCCCCACAGACCACCCGTGCCAGCCTGCGACCCCCCTGCTTGTGCCAGCCGGCCATAGGGTGGCAGATGCCCACGTAGCGCTGGAGGCTGATACAGGTCAGGAACAGGATACTGCCATGCAGGTTACTGTGGGAACAATAAATAACATTAATTATGTTTTCTCTCTACAATCCACTCAAATATCTGTCCACAGAAAGGTAACATTCAGTATATGACTGATTATTCCCTGTAGGACTGTAAGTATATGAGTTTGAGTATTTTAAGTCATCTATAGAACTATGATATGAATATGTTGGTTAATGAGTAGCTATGCTACCTGTAGAACTGAAAGCGGACCAGTTTGCAGGCCAGCTCTCCAAAGGGCCAGTAGTCATGACTGGCGTAGTTGTAGATGAGCAGAGGTAGTGACATCACATACAGGAAGTCAGCCGTGGCCAGATTGAGCATGTAGACGTTGCTCCGGGTCAGGTTGGGTCGTGACCTCCAGATCTTCAAGATGACCGCCCCATTCAAAGGCAGACCAATCAGGAAGACCACACTGTAGACGGCAGGAAGTAGGAAGCGTTTAAAATCCTCCTTATAGGTGCAGACTGGCCATGTGACATTGTTATCGCCCATGGCGATGAGGTATTCCTCCAAATGGGGTTCTGTGTAATGTCCAGAGGAGGAACCTTCTGCTGTGAACATTCCAATGAGGAAAGGTTCCGTAGAGAACACTTCTAGAGAGGATATCGACATGGCAACAGCTTCACATTCTGAAACAGAAGAGAGGCCAGGATGAATCACATCAAAGTTGATAACCATGTAGTGCTGAGTGATTAATTGAAATGTTGTACTCTTTTGGTTATTAAACAACTAATTGACTGACATCGGTTCAATTACTTGAATTCCATGTATTTTTTTGTTTTTGTGTGAGACCAACGCTCTAGAGAGAAATCAAATAATTCAAGAGAGAAATCAAGTCAAGAACTATGTGGGACGCTGGGCTAAAGGGAGTTGTAGTTTTCATTCTTGTTCAGTGCAGAAATGTGGTAAATAACTACAATGACCATAATCCATTGCACCTGTTCTTTCTGGGTCGGACAGAGATGGATACATTTTTACACTTGCTACACACAGACCCAGGGGCATTATACACCCTGGAAATCTGAGAGGGCACAAAGTACGTGAGAATGGCTGGGGGTGGGTGGCTAGGCTCCCTGTCCGTAAGTAGGAGAATTTCGCATTTTCAAACACCTGAAACACCCCTTTCCTGCAATCTAGAGCCATAATCATTACGCTTAGCTAATTCTATGTAATACATTTTATTTAAGCATACCTCTTGAGCAGTCTGTATCCTCCTGACTGGTGGTTATTTTGTTAAAGTAACATAATATGTGAGAATGCTGTTCATTGACTACAGCTCAGGGTTCAACACCATAGTTACCTCAAAGCTCATCACTAAGCTAAGGACCCAGGGACTAAACACCTCCCTCTGCAACTGGATCCTGGACTTCCTGACGGGCCGCCTCCAGGTGGTGAGGGTAGGCAGCAACACATCTGCCACGCTGATCCTCAACACAGGTGTCCCTCATCCCTCAGGGGTGTGTGCTTATTCCCCTCCTGTATTCCCTGTTCACACACGACTGCGTGGCCAAACACGACTACAACACCATCATTAAGTTTGCCGACAACACAAAGGTGTTAGGCCTGATCACCGACAATGATGAGACAGCCTATAGGAAGGAGGTCAGTGACCTGGCAGTGTGGTGCCAGACAACAACCTCTACCTCAACGTGAGCAAGACAAAGGAGCTGATTGTGGACTACAGGAAAAGGAGGGCTAAACACCCCCCCATTCACATTGAGGGGGTTGTAGTGGAGCGGGTTGAGAGCTTCAAGTTCCTTGGTGTCCACATCACCAACAAACTATCATGGTCCAACGCACCAAGACAGTCTTGAAGAGGGAACAACAATGCCTATTCCCCCTTAAGAGACAAAAAATGTCTACAGCTGCACCATCGAGAGCATCCTGACCAGTTTCATCACCACCTAGTATGGCAACTGCTCGGCACTCGACCGCAAGGTGCTACAGAGGGTAGTGCGTCCGGCCCAGTATAGCACTGGTGCCAAGCTTCCTGCCTTCCAAGACTTTGATACCAGGTGGTGTCAGAGGAAGGCCCTAAAAATTGTCATAGACTCCAGCCACCCACCCAGTCATAGACTGTTCTCTCTGCTACCGCACGGAAAGCAGTGCCAAGTCTAGGTCCAAAAGGCTTCTTAACAGCTTCTACCCCCAAGCCATAAGAGTGATGAACAGTTAATGAAATGTCTACCCGGACTATTTACATTGACCCCTTTTCTTATGCTGTTGTTACTCGCTGCTTATTATCTATGCAGAGTCACTTTACCCCTTTACCTACATGTACACATGACCTCAATTACCTCAACTAACCCGTACCCCCACACATTGACTCGGTACCCCCTGTATATAGCCTCGTTATTGTTATTTTATTGTGTTTTTTTTTTTTTCAATAATAAAAAAATGAGTATATATATTTAGGCTTTTCTTGCTATGCATTGTTGGTTAAGGGCTGGTAAGTAAGCATTTTTAATGTAAGATCTCGGCACGTGACAAATAAAAATTGATTTGTTAATATGCTTCTCTGCATCTCTGCTAAAATCGGGGTAAGATTGAAAGGATTGTGAGTCTTAATCAGTACATTTAGTAAATGTTTGAATATTAGTAAATGTTTGAATATTTTTTTAACTGAACAGACCTCAAAAAACACTAATAGCTCAGCACTACAACCCCACTCAGCACTACAACCCCACTCAGCACTACAACCCCACTCAGCACTACAACCCCACTCAGCACTACAACCCCACTCAGCACTACAACCCCGCTCAGCACTACAACCCCACTCAGCACTACAACCCCACTCAGCACTACAACCCCACTCAGCACTACAACCCCACTCAGCACTACAACCCCACTCAGCACTACAACCCCACTCAGCACTACAACCCCGCTCAGCACTACAACCCCGCTCAGCACTACAACCCCGCTCAGCACTATAACCCCACTCAGCACTACAACCCCACTCAGCACTACAACCCCACTCAGCACTACAACCCCACTCAGCACTACAACCCCACTCAGCACTACAACCCCACTCAGCACTACAACCCCACTCAGCACTACAGCCCCGCTCAGCACTACAACCCCACTCAGCACTACAACACTACAACCCCACTCAGCACTACAACCCCACTCAGCACTACAACCCCACTCAGCACTACAACCCCGCTCAGCACTACAACACCACTCAGCACTACAACACCACTCAGCACTACAACCCCACTCAGCACTACAACCCCACTCAGCACTACAACCCCACTCAGCACTACAACCCCACTCAGCACTACAACCCCGCTCAGCACTACAACCCCGCTCAGCACTACAACCCCGCTCAGCACTACAACCCCACTCAGCACTACAACCCCGCTCAGCACTACAACCCCGTTCAGCACTACAACCCCACTCAGCACTACAACCCCGCTCAGCACTACAACCCCGCTCAGCACTACAACCCCGCTCAGCACTACAACCAACGCTCAGCACTACAACCCCACTCAGCACTACAACACTACAACCCCACTCAGCACTACAACCCCGCTCAGCAATACAACACTACAACCCCACTCAGCACTACAACACTACAACCCCACTCAGCACTACAACCCCACTCAGCACTACAACCCCACTCAGCACTACAACCCCAATCAGCACTACAACCCCGCTCAGCACTACAACCCCCCTCAGCACTACAACCACGCTCAGCACTACAACCCCGCTCAGCACTACAACCCCACTCAGCACTACAACCCCACTCAGCACTACAACCCCACTCAGCACTACAACCCCACTCAGCACTACAACCCCGCTCAGCACTACAACCCCACTCAGCACTACAACACTACAACCCCACTCAGCACTACAACACTACAACCCCACTCAGCACTACAACCCCACTCAGCACTACAACCCCACTCAGCACTACAACCCCGCTCAGCACTACAACCCCGCTCAGCACTACAACCCCGCTCAGCACTACAACCCCGCTCAGCACTACAACCCCGCTCAGCACTACAACCCCACTCAGCACTACAACCCCACTCAGCACTACAACCCCACTCAGCACTACAACACTACAACCCACTCAGCACTACAACCCCACTCAGCACTACAACATTACAACCCCACTCAGCACTACAACACTACAACCCCACTCAGCACTACAACACTACAACCCCGATCAGCACTACAACCCCACTCAGCACTACAACACTACAACCCCGCTCAGCACTACAACCCAACTCAGCAATACAACCCCACTCAGCACTACAACCCCACTCAGCACTACAACACTACAACCCCGCTCAGCACTACAACCCCGCTCAGCACTACAACCCCGCTCAGCACTACAACCCCGCTCAGCACTACAACCCCGCTCAGCACTACAACCCCGCTCAGCACTACAACCCCGCTCAGCACTACAACCCCACTCAGCACTACAACCCCACTCAGCACTACAACCCCACTCAGCACTACAACCCCACTCAGCACTACAACCCCACTCAGCACTACAACCCCACTCAGCACTACAACCCCGCTCAGCACTACAACCCCACTCAGCACTACAACCCCACTCAGCACTACAACCCCACTCAGCACTACAACCCCACTCAGCACTACAACCCCGCTCAGCACTACAACCCCACTCAGCACTACAACCCCACTCAGCACTATTTCCCCCTCTTCTAACGACTGTCCTCTTCATCTCAGTCTACCAGTACTCTCCACCAGGTGAGGTAGGAGAATATGGTGTTTTTATTGTAACTATCTCTAAATTCTGTCTGTGTGCTATGGGACCATCCATGCGTACAAAATGCATGCATGTCTGTGAGTCGCTTTGGATAAAGAGTCTGCTAAATTGTATGTATATATTAGTGTACTGGTCCAATCCTGAGGACCAAACGCAGCCAAAAGTACAGTATTTTAGCAGTGGGAATGCCTGTTTCTCTGTCAGCCCCCTACTACCCACTCAGCGGTTGGACGTCTGTGGTTCAAGCTGTTGTATCATCATCATCATCAATCTCTTATCCTCTTCATCATCATCAGTTTCTTATCCTAGCTCCTTCATCATCAATCTCTTATCCTCTTCATCAACATCAGTCTCTTATCCTAGCCCCTTCATCATCAACATCAGTCTCTTATCCTCTTCATCATCAACATCAGTCTCTTATCCTAGCCCCTTCATCATCAACATCAGTCTCTTATCCTAGTCCCTTCATCATCAACATCAGTCTCTTATCCTCTTCATCATCAACATCAGTCTCTTATCCTAGCCCCTTCATCAACAGTCTCTTATCCTAGCCCCTTCATCATCAACATCAATCTCTTATCCTAGCCCCTTCATCATCAACATCAGTCTCTTATCCTAGCCCCTTCATCATCAACATCAGTCTCTTATCCTCTTCATCATCAACATCAGTCTCTTATCCTAGCCCCTTCATCAACATCAGTCTCTTATCCTATCCCCTTCATCATCAACATCAATCTCTTATCCTAGCCCCTTCATCAACAGTCTCTTATCCTAGCCCCTTCATCATCAACATCAGTCTCTTATCCTCTTCATCATCAACATCAGTTTCTTATCCTAGCCCCTTCATCATCAATCTCTTATCCTAGCCCCTTCATCATCAGTCTCTTATCCTAGCCCCTTCATCATCAACATCAGTCTCTTATCCTCTTCATCATCATCACCAGTCTCTTATCCTAGCCCCTTCATCATCATCAGTCTCTTATCCTAGCCCCTTCATCATCAACATCAGTCTCTTATCCTAGCCCCTTCATCAATCTCTTATCCTAGCCCCTTAATCATCAATCTCTTATCCTAGCCCCTTAATCATCAATCTCTTATCCTAGCCCCTTCATAATCATCAATCTCTTATCCTAGCCCCTTCATAATCATCAATCTCTTATCCTAGCCCCTTCATAATCATCAATCTCTTATCCTAGCCCCTTCATCATCAACATCAGTTTCTTATCCTAGCTCCTTCATCATCAATCTCTTATCCTAGCCCCTTCATAATCATCAATCTCTTATCCTAGCCCCTTCATCAATCTCTTATCCTAGCCCCTTAATCACCAATCTCTTATCCTAGCCCCTTCATCATCAATCTCTTATCCTAGCCCCTTCATCATCAATCTCTTATCCTAGCCCCTTCATCATCAATCTCTTATCCTAGCCCCTTCATCATCAATCTCTTATCCTAGCCCCTTAATTATCAATCTCTTATCCTAGCCCCTTCATCATCAATCTCTTATCTTAGCCCCTTCATCAATCTCTTATCTTAGCCCCTAAATCATCAATCTCTTATCCTAGCCCCTTAATCATCAGTCTCTTATCCTAGCCCCTTCATCATCAATCTCTTATCTTAGCCCCTTCATCAATCTCTTATCCTAGCCCCTTCATCATCAATCTCTTATCCTAGCCCCTTAATCATCAACGTCATGATCATAATTATCCGTCACGTCTCGCCGTCCAAACCACACGTCGGAGAGTATTAGATCGCTAGAGCTGACTTCCAAAGCTGACTTCCATCTCTAACACACACATAGCGCTCTATTGTCTGAACAGTGACGCATGGTTTCACAACACTTCATACCAGGAATGAACAAGTGAAGGGGAAGGAAAGGGAGTGCCAATATGCCATATCACTGTGTGTTTGTGTGTGTAAGATGGCTGAAGTACCCGTTTCCTGGCAGCTGATTAACCTCCACCCCCCCCTTTCTCTTCCTCCATCTCTCTCTACCCCATCTCTCTCTTCCCCCATCTACCTTCTCCCCCCTCTCTCTTTCTCTCCTCACCATTCTCTCTCCCTCACACTCTGTGAATGTGTGTGTCATCACCAGCACCCTAAAGGGCTGCCATGGCCTTTAGGTGAAGTGTTTACACAAAGCCTCTAATTTTAATGGAAACATCCCTAGTGTGAGCATTTGTAATAAAAAGCTCCATAATTTTCCAGCTAATGTGTGTGCGTTTCAGTAACTTCTCCGTCCAGCTCTCATGTACCCCACCAGACGTGCCACCAGCGGTCTTTTCACAGTCCCCAGGTCCAGAGCAAATTCAAGAAAACCTACAGCATTATACAGAGCCGTGCCTGGAGCTCGTTTCCATATTATATAGTGCAAGTGAACAGAAAACCTGGTTTCAAAAGACAAATAAAGCAACACCTCACGGCACAACGCCTTTCCCCCATGTGACCTACTTGTTGTGTGTATGAACTGACATGTGATCTACTAGTTGTGTGTCTGTACTGACACGTGATCTACTAGTTGTGTGTATGGACTGACATGTGACCTACTTGTTGTGTGTATTTAATGAAATGTGACCTACTTGTTGTGTGTATGGACTGACATGTGACCTACTTGTTGTGTGTATGGACTGACATGTGACCTACTTGTTGTGTGTATGGACTGACATGTGACCTACTTGTTGTGTGTATGAACTGACATGTGACCTACTTGTTGTGTGTATGGACTGACATGTGACCTACTTGTTGTGTGTATGAACTGACATGTGACCTACTTGTTGTGTGTATGGACTGACATGTGACCTACTTGTTGTGTGTATGGACTGACATGTGACCTACTTGTTGTGTGTATGAACTGACATGTGACCTACTTGTTGTGTGTATGGACTGACATGTGACCTACTTGTTGTGTGTATGGACTGACTGTTAAGGGAATTTTTTATCAATGATGACTAATTATGTATACATTTCAATCAGGACTGACTAATCCGAATACTATTATGTTACTGTACATGTATGAATTTTCTCTCTTGATCCCAGTATTTAATATAATGTAGTGAATGTAGTCAAGAGTTTAGAACAATGACGGTCTGTTCCTTGGTACAAATTAATGAACTATCTCCAGACTGTCTAGAATGCTTATCTACACTGACTGACCTTGGCTCTAGGCGAGGAGGGAAGGCTTGAGAACTATAGGGCCTTTCTACCAGTGTCAAGAAGAGACGGAACATTTAGAAAATGCTGACGTCATTTTCAGTTTATAACCTGTGGTAAAATGTGTATGAACTCAGTACTCTCTTGATTAAAGGCTGTTACTTGACTTTTAAGACCGGGGCTCTGTCCATTCCTATAAAATAAGGGTCTTACAAATCCTTATGAATTGACTGAGTGTTTAATTTAATTGGGTATTAAAACAGAGGAATTAAATTCCTTCAACACTGACATGTGACCTACTTGTTGTGTGTATGGACTGACATGTACGTGGAGCTGATAGATGCACACACACACTGTACATGTTAATGTAAAGTATTTTGCCTGTAATGTATTTCTCGTTATGTGTCAGACCCCTGTAAGACAAGCTGTCGCCAAGCTAATGGGGATCCTAATCAATCAAGGTTAAGCCTTAGCACCACATTTTTAAGGTAAGGGCAAAGTTCAGGTGTTAACCTCAAATTCTTAAGGTTAGTCATTAACTCTGAAAGGGTAAAGTAAGGAGCAATGTTTGGGACAAGCTTACATTTAAAAAAAATAAAATAAAAAAAAACACTTTCTATTGCTGGATTCAAAGTTGCAACCTTTGGAATCCAAGGCTTACGCCCTAGCAAAACCCAAACCTACTTGAAGGTAACAGCACACATTGTTGCCCCTAGTGGCCGGTTTTCACATCATCTACCGACATCCTCAGACATGGATGGACATCGAATACTGACTTGTACCCCAGTTGACCTGGCTGGAATTCTCAGCAATCAGAGACAGGTGCAAACTCACATACAGTAGTAGCTGACACACACACACACACAGCTGGGCAATGAGGGAGAGTTCTTCACATCACATGTGTGTGTGTGTGTGCGCATGCCAAGATTACATGCTATCGCACAGGCAGTGTAACACACCTATTTATAAACCACATGATCACATGACCTGAACCAGACACATCAGATAGAGCAGGCTAATGATATCATGTTGAACTTTCTCATGCACAGTGATTATACACACACACACACACACACACACACATCCCTTCCTTCCAGTCAAGTTTCATTACCTCCCCTCAACCACGGTCATTAGATTGTAGGAGAGAAAGCAGAGCCTGTTGAATTGAATGACACACACACGCACACGCGCACACACGCACACACGCACGCACGCACACACGCACGCACGCACACACGCACGCACGCACACACGCACACACTTGACATTTAAAGCCAAGGCCATATCTCAATTCAATTAATTGAAATCATCAAATCACTCTGGAGACAGACATTGCAGCATTAGAAACAGACCCCATCAATCAATCTCAAGACAGTCAAGGTATAACTCTAAAATATACATGTGACATATGGGAAAAGTGGAAGATGCCAGGGTTTATTTTTAACCCAAATCTGACCCTCACCTAACCCAGCGGGGACACCATCGCTTCAAGATAACATGTCGCTTCCAGACTTCTGTATGCTACAGTGGGTCAATATCACAACAACAAACATTATCCACCATTACAGATCAGTCTTCAGAGCTGGCTTCTCCCCCTAGGGTGACACAGTTAGGGAACAGTTAGGAGAACGTGGAGTAACTGGAAAGAGGCTAAATGCAGATTTGATGCAGACGGAGGCAGTACTTTGCCTGAGTGTCCTGGGACACAGGTCTGCTCTGCTAAGTGCAACATCAAGCTATAATGACTATCTGATGTTATGACGAGTAGACCAGCTTATTCAGCATGTAGCTCAATATCAATTCTTCAAACAACTTATTTTTGTCTCCGAAACCTTCAGTCATACAGCTACGGATTTTCAGTTACACCCAAAAGAAGATCCTACAGTGGCATTTTGGCACTTAAAAAAGACCCACTCTAGTGCTTTGTTAAAGGGTTTGTATAGATACCTCTGTCACCGAGAAAGAAGTTGTCATGGTTTTGCAAGGCGAGGAGGAAGAAAATGTGCAGTTGTTGAAATGGCTGTTGGTAAACTACAGAGACAAGCAGGACAGTTCACAGCTGTTGAAAGGGACGTCGGGTAAACTACAGAGACAAGCAGGACAGTTCACAGCTGTTGAAAGAGACATCAGTAAACTACAGAGACAAGCAGGACAGTTCACAGCTGTTGAAATGGCTGTCGGTAAACTACAGAGACAAGCAGGACAGTTCACAGCTGTTGAAAGGGCTGTCGGTAAACTACAGAGACATGCAGGACAGTTCACAGCTGTTGAAATGGCTGTCGGTAAACTACAGAGACAAGCAGGACAGTTCACAGCTGTTGAAATGGCTGTCGGTAAACTACAGAGACAAGCAGGACAGTTCACAGCTGTTGAAAGGGACGTCAGTAAACTACAGAGACAAGCAGGACAGTTCACAGCTGTTGAAAGGGACGTCAGTAAACTACAGAGACAAGCAGGACAGTTCACAGCTGTTGAAAGGGACGTCAGTAAACTACAGAGACAAGCAGGACAGTTCACAGCTGTTGAAATGGCTGTCGGTAAACTACAGAGACAAGCAGGACAGTTCACAGCTGTTGAAATGGCTGTCGGTAAACTACAGAGACAAGCAGGACAGTTCACAGCTGTTGAAAGGGACGTCAGTAAACTACAGAGACAAGCAGGACAGTTCAAAGCTGTTGAAAGGGACGTCAGTAAACTACAGAGACAAGCAGGACAGTTCACAGCTGTTGAAATAGCTGTCGGTAAACTACAGAGACAAGCAGGACAGTTCACAGCTGTTGAAAGGGACGTCAGTAAACTACAGAGACAAGCAGGACAGTTCACAGCTGTTGAAAGGGACGTCAGTAAACTACAGAGACAAGCAGGACAGTTCACAGATGTTGAAATGGCTGTCGGTAAACTACAGAGACAAGCAGGACAGTTCACAGCTGTTGAAAGGGACGTCGGGTAAACTACAGAGACAAGCAGGACAGTTCACAGCTGTTGAAAGAGACATCAGTAAACTACAGAGACAAGCAGGACAGTTCACAGCTGTTGAAATGGCTGTCGGTAAACTACAGAGACAAGCAGGACAGTTCACAGCTGTTGAAAGGGCTGTCGGTAAACTACAGAGACATGCAGGACAGTTCACAGCTGTTGAAAGGGACGTCAGTAAACTACAGAGACAAGCAGGACAGTTCACAGCTGTTGAAAGGGACGTCAGTAAACTACAGAGACAAGCAGGACAGTTCACAGCTGTTGAAAGGGACGTCAGTAAACTACAGAGACAAGCAGGACAGTTCACAGATGTTGAAATGGCTGTCGGTAAACTACAGAGACAAGCAGGACAGTTCACAGCTGTTGAAATGGCTGTCGGTAAACTACAGAGACAAGCAGGACAGTTCACAGCTGTTGAAATGGCTGTCGGTAAACTACAGAGACAAGCAGGACAGTTCACAGCTGTTGAAAGGGACGTCAGTAAACTACAGAGACAAGGAGGACAGTTCAAAGCTGTTGAAAGGGACGTCAGTAAACTACAGAGACAAGCAGGACAGTTCACAGCTGTTGAAATAGCTGTCGGTAAACTACAGAGACAAGCAGGACAGTTCACAGCTGTTGAAAGGGACGTCAGTAAACTACAGAGACAAGCAGGACAGTTCACAGCTGTTGAAAGGGATGTCAGTAAACTACAGAGACAAGCAGGACAGTTCACAGATGTTGAAATGGCTGTCGGTAAACTACAGAGACAAGCAGGACAGTTCACAGCTGTTGAAATGGCTGTCGGTAAACTACAGAGACAAGCAGGACAGTTCACAGCTGTTGAAATGGCTGTCGGTAAACTACAGAGACAAGCAGGACAGTTCACAGCTGTTGAAATGGCTGTCGGTAAACTACAGAGACAAGCAGGACAGTTCACAGCTGTTGAAATGGCTGTCGGTAAACTACAGAGACAAGCAGGACAGTTCACAGCTGTTGAAAGGGACGTCAGTAAACTACAGAGACAAGCAGGACAGTTCACAGCTGTTGAAAGGGACGTCAGTAAACTACAGAGACAAGCAGGACAGTTCACAGCTGTTGAAAGGGACGTCAGTAAACTACAGAGACAAGCAGGACAGTTCACAGATGTTGAAATGGCTGTCGGTAAACTACAGAGACAAGCAGGACAGTTCACAGCTGTTGAAATGGCTGTCGGTAAACTACAGAGACAAGCAGGACAGTTCACAGCTGTTGAAAGGGACGTCAGTAAACTACAGAGACAAGCAGGACAGTTCACAGCTGTTGAAAGGGACGTCAGTAAACTACAGAGACAAGCAGGACAGTTCACAGCTGTTGAAATAGCTGTCGGTAAACTACAGAGACAAGCAGGACAGTTCACAGCTGTTGAAAGGGACGTCAGTAAACTACAGAGACAAGCAGGACAGTTCACAGCTGTTGAAAGGGTCGTCGGGAAACTACAGAGACATGCAGGACAGTTCACCCTGGACACTAAGAGACCATGTTAATTAATTGTATTTATATTCATCACCAGGTCTCAAAGCATTTCATCTGTAGGTGACGAACTCTCCAGATCCACCATCTGTAGCAATGGCACCAACCTGTATAGTCTGTCCATCCCTGACTTAACGTTAACCCTATCAGACCAGGAGAGGAGACAGTTAACATAGAATACACAATCTCCCTCCATCCTCTATGTCAACTATATCGGTGCCAGTGGACCCAGAGAAAGCACCCACAGGACCCTGACTAATGTCTGGTGTGGTCCGACCCAACAGGACCTTTACTAGAAACATTGCTGTGATCCGACCCAAAAGGACCTTTACTGCTGTGGTCACTATACACCTGTTGTGCTTTCCATCACAAAAGATACACACACAGGTACACACTAACACACACAGGTACACGCTAACACACACAGGTACACGCTAACACACACAGGTACACGCTAACACACACAGGTACACGCTAACACACACAGGTACACACTAACACACACAGGTACACGCTAACACACACAGGTACACGCTAACACACACAGGTACACGCTAACACACACAGGTACACGCTAACACACACAGGTACACGCTAACACACACAGGTACACGCTAACACACACAGGTACACGCTAACACACACAGGTACACTATTTTGCTGCAGTGAGGTGTGAAGTGATGTTATAGAGAACACTGTAATAACAACAGCAGCAACTGTATATCATTCATCAGCCATGTGTTTTATTCATAATTAAGTGTTTCTCCTAGGATTTATTTCAGCAGCGGTGGCAGAGTTAGCAGGGATCCACGACAAATGTCACTTCTAAATGCATATAGGGGAAATGGGAAACACTGAGTAGCCTAAACATGTCTCAGACAGAAGTTAGAGCTAGGGTGCTGGGGAGGACAGGCTCTCGGTAATGGCTGGAGGGAATTAGTGGATTGGTATCAAATACATGTGTTTGATGCCATTGCATTCGCGCCATTCGAGCCGTCCTCCACTCAGCAGCCTCCACTGAGCTAGAGGTATGGAGAACTGTAAAACTGACTGTTAAAACTGTGTTTATCTTGAGTGGGTTCTATACTCCATATGCAGGACATAGTCCTTACGGTTCCTAATTAAATAGTATTGAATCTCAGAGAAAAGATCAGCTCTTGGGTTGGCTTCATCAATGTGCTGCTCTAAAGTGCACCACCAAAACAGTATTTACTGGTTATCAGAATTACAACAATAGGAGTACAAATTCCCCACCATTCATCATGATACACTGAAGGTTAGGAATGATAGGCTACTTCATGTTGTTGACAGGTTTAGACAGGTTAAAATAGCTGTGGTTTAAAGGAGGAATCAAACAGAAACATCGGACACAGGTATGACAGTTGACCTAAGCTGACGAGGCAGCTATAAATTATATTCTTCAAGAATCAATGGGTATATATCTTTAATTTAAAAGTAAAAAAATAATAATAATCTACTACCTACCCATCGTAGAATTCCCCTTTACGGTATTTAACTAATACTATGCACCCTGCGCATTTAATTCGGAGGGCCATTGCCAAAATGATTATATATTCCATGGAAACATGTTCCAGACTACTATGGTATAATGACTATACACTGTGCCAATGAGGTTGTTTCGAGTCGTCTGCATATAAAGTACAATTATAACACCGTTTTTTTTTTACCTCTGTGGCTGCGACAAAATACTGACTTTCTCTGCTCCTGTAAACAAGTGGGAGATCCAAACCTGCCTCGTGTTTTACCAGGCAGTCGCCTAGTAAGTAGCCCAAACAAATGAGTACTTTAGTGAGAAAAATCAGTAAACCAATCAATGGAGATCCTTCATAAAGTCCAACTGATTTGGATATGTTTTTTGGAGCACCAGAGCGCATGATATCAAAGATATTGGGCGGATTCGATTATGCTGAGCCGCGGGGCAGCGGTTTATGGCCGGTGACGTGAACTGGCAAAAGGGAGGAGCGCCCACCTCAAATCGAACAGCCTAATCTGCGCTGCTTGGTCATGTTGTCAACAAGGCAGGCAGCATGGTGCATTTTCCAGAAATATATAACATTTCTTTTCCATAAAATATATGTTTTAATTTTCAAACGAGTTTTTATTGGAAAGGCAGATAAAGCGTTTTTTTTTCATATATATATTTTTTAATCAAAAGCAATCATTACTCCACGTGCTAATTAGGTTGACTGGTGAGCTTAATGTGGTCATTACAAAGTGGTTTCAGACTCCTGCAATAAGAGCTTTGACGCTAATATGTGTATAAACTCTATAGTTGTGTTCTGTTAGTGTCACTGGGTAGAGACTGATACCCCATTCCATGGGTGAACACTAGAGGAGCGCAGGTCAGCTGTTTGTTCACCTGCATCTGCCCGCAATTGCTAATCGATTGTGATAAAGTGAAAATCTGAGGCCCACCCAGACCTAACCTGCATATTAACATGTGCTATAGGCTACAGTCAAAGACTGCAGGAATTAGTTATGTTTCTGCTTATAATTTTTGACATTTTGGTAGGCTATTTGTTAGTCAATTTATCTATAATTAGATACCTGCAGCTTCTCTTCTGTCATTATATGTTGACGTAGCAGACTAAATAAACCCTTGCTCAACAAAATAATGTAATAGATCGATGGAATGAATGCTTCAATCTAGTTGACATCAAATTGTATTTCAAGGCCTACCTTCAAACTCAGTGCCTCTTTGCTTGACATCATTGGAAAATCAAAAGAAATCAGACAAGACCTCAGAAAAAAAATTGTAGACCTCCACAAGTCTGGTTCATCCTTGGGAGCAATTTCCAAACGCCTGAAGGTACCACGTTCATCTGTACAAAAGCATAAATACCATGGGACCACGCAGCCGTCATACCGCTCAGGAAGGAGACGCTTTCTGTCTCCTAGAGATTAATGTACTTTGGTGCAAAAAGTGCAAATCAATCCCAGAACAACAGCAAAGGACCTTGTGAAGATGCTGGTGGAAACCGGTACAAAAGTATCTATATCCACCGTCAAACGAGTCCTATATCGACATAACCTGAAAGGCTGCTCAGCAAGGAAGAAGCCACTGCTCCAAAACCGCCATAAAAAAGCCAGACTACGGTTTGCGACTGCACATGGGGACAAAGATCGTATTTTTTGAGAAATTTCCTGTGGTCTGATGAAGCAAAAATAGAACGGTTTGGCCATAATGACCATCGTTATGTTTGGAAGAAAAAGGGGGATGCTTGCAAGCCGAAGAACACCATCCCAACCGTGAAGCATGGGGGTGACAGCATCATGTTGTGGGAGTGCTTTGCTGCAGGAGAGACTGGTGCACTTCACAAAATAGATGGCATCATGAGAAAGGAAAATGATGTGGATATATTGAAGCAACATCTCAAGACATCAGTCAGGAAGGTAAAGCTTGGTCACAAATTTGTCTTCCAAATGGACAATGACCCCAAGCATACTTCCAAGGTTGTGGCAAAATGGCTTAAGGACAACAAAGTCAAGGTATTGGAGTGGCCATCACAAAGCCCTGACCTCAATCCTATAGAAAATTTGTGGGAAGAACTGAAAAAGCGTGTGCGAGCAAGGAGGCCCACAAACCTGACTCAGCTACACCAGCTCTGTCAGGAGGAATGGGCCAAGATTCATCCAATTTATTGTGGGAAGCTGGTGGAAGGCTACCCGAAAAGTTTGACTCAAGTTAAACAATTTAAAGGCAATGCTACCAAATGCTAATTGAGTGTATGTAAACTTCTGACCCACTGGGAATGTGATGAAAGAAATAAAAGGTCAAATAAATCATTCTGTTTACATGCCATTTCAAATAAAGTGGTGAACCTAACTGACCTAAGACATGTTATTTTTACTAGGATTAAATGTCAGGAATTGTGAAAAACTGAGTTTACATGTATTTGGCTACGGTGTATGTAAACTTCAGATTTCAGCTGTATGTACGCACAGTCACTGTGGGGATGATGAAGCCAGTGACTGATGTGCCATACTCCTCACTGCCATTGGAAGAATCCCTGAACATATTCCAGTCTGTGCTAGCAAAACAGTCCTGTAGTTTAGCATCTGCTTCATCTGACTCACTTTTTTATTGACCTGGTGCTTCCTGCTTCAAAGTGTTTTCTGTCATCTTCTTTCACGACGTTTAGGGACTGGGGAGAAAATGCAATTACTGTTTATTGTCGAATAATTCATTATTGTATTTTTTTTGTAAGTGATATACAAACATTCCGACCTTGTTAAGCTAAATCTAGTCCAAATATGAATTTATTCCACTATTTGTATCTGTTAGGATCAGTTTCAATGCATAACTTTTATTTTAAAGGCCAACAGCAAATTCCACTTATTGTGTCTAATCATTATTGTGGCTAGCTTCACACAGTTGTCCTCTGCTTGTATCAAATTCTCCCGGTGAACGGGTATGTTTTACATACACGCGCCATTGTTCTCGCCGAATTAGAGACAAGAGGGTTCGCGCGTAAAGACGGTTCGCGCGTAAAGAGGGGGAGGGCCGCTTTTTGGGCCTCACCTGTGACACAGTAAAATATCATAAATGTATTTTACAACATTAATGCTGTAGATTGCACTGCAGCCTTTCTGCTGCCAGTACAATGCAGTACATTTACAGTACAGGATATGCTGGTCTACGATGATGGATATTCTTCATCCTGTTCTCTCCAGAGGGGAAAAAAAACATCTAAATAATGAAACAAGCCCCAGGCTCTGTCTCAACTAGTTTTGCCTGTTTATTGAATCAGTCAATTCTGCAGCCTGCCTGCTGTTCAGGATCTGGTGGCCTTGAAAACAATATGTCCTCAACTGAAATCTAGCTTAACCTATGTCCTCAATTAACACCATTCTGCGTCAAATTACATAATGTTTGAACAAAATGAACTTTTCATGTCTGATAAGTTAATGAAGGAATAATAAATAAATAAACAAACAAATGAATACATAAATATATACAGCATATTTTGTATTTAATGTTTTGCACCAAAAACGGGGTGGCAGGGTAGCCTAGTGGTTAGAGTGTTGGACTAGTAACCAAAAGGGTGCAAGTTCAAATCCAGAGCTGACAAGGTACAAATCTGTCATTCTGCCCCTGAACAGGCAGTTAACCCACTGTTGGCCGTCATTGAAAATAAGATTTTTTTCTTAATTAACTGACTTGCCAAGTAAAAAATAAAAACAATGGCATCATGTGAAGTCTGGCCATGAGTTATGGAGAAACACCTTGATGGTTAAAAATCAACTCTCTGAGATGGATTTATTTTATGCAAGAGCTGCCTTACATCAAGTGTGTGTGTGTGTGTGCTTGAGCAATAATTAGTCAGAATGAAAACAAGAAGTTCCAAGGACCTGCTGCCTGCTTTGTGTTACAGTGTAGGAATTGAGTATCTTAAATAATCCTACAAGACCCCCCTCGCACCCCCCCCCCACCCCCCACAAATAAATAAATCATAAGAATAAAAAGAAAACTTGTCCTTCAAGTAGAAAAATGTCCTTACTATGACTATCTTAAGGATCAGATCCTTTTTTTCAATTTTCGCTTAAAATTACACCCAAATCTAACTGCCTGTAGCTCCGGACGTGAAGCTAGGATGTGCATATTCTTGATACTATTAGAAAGGAAACACTTTGAAGTTTGTGGAAGTTGTAAATTAATGTAGGAGAATATAACACATTAGATCTGGTAAAAGATAATACAAAGAAAAAAAACATGAGTTTTCTATGATTTTCTTTGTTCCATCATCTTTGAAATGCAATGAGAAAGGCCAATATATTGCTAAGGAGTCTAGGCACAATTTAGATTTTGGCCACTAGATGGCAGAAGTGTATGTGCAAAGTTTTAGACTGATCCAATGAACCGTTGCATTACTGTTCAAAATTTGTATCAAGTCTGCCCAAATGTGCCAAATTGGTCAGTTGATACATTTTCAAGTACATAACTAGAGAGAACATACAACAATTATATGGTAATAAAAAAAATAAAGTTTACACACTCCCAGGACTGTCATCAAGTATGAATAATTAGCTTCCCTACAGAAAAGACACTAACCTTCACACATGTAGAAGAGGGGGGTTCAAAATGGGAGTTCAAACTGTAGAACCCAGTTCCTACATTTGAATATAAAAATTGATTTTATCAAACAAACTTATGCTACATTTTATCTCTGGGACCCTCAGGACAACAAATCAGAGCATGATTACTGAATGTAAGTACATGAATTACCTTCAGAGGTGAATATATCAAACCAGTTACCGTGATAAAAGTTCTTTATCGTTGTGCACTCTCCTCAAACTATAGCACTGTATTTTTTCACTGTAATAGCTACTGTAAATTGGATAGCAAGAATTTAAGCTTTCTGCCTGCCCATATAAGACCTGGGAAATGTTCTTGTTACTTACAACGTCATGCTAATCACATTAGCGCATGTTAGCTCAATTGTCCCGCGGGGGGTGGGGGGTGGGGGGTTTAAAATGAATGTACTAACTGTATGTACTAACTGTATGTCACTTTGGATAAGAGCGTCTGCCAAGTGGCTAAAATGTAAATGTAAAAAGTTACATTACAGATACCATAACCTTTAACACATTACCTGACCAAGACATAACTAGCCCTTATCCATGACATTACAACAGCTCATTGTCATGACAATTTATCATGGTGGAATGGGTGTTGTTGTGAAGTGCCATGGGATCCTTCAGAACCGGTATTACATAATGTATACCTGGTTAGTACTGTACATGCAGGTATTACCGTAACCATTTCTCTCGAACAGGGTGTGAGTGCTGGGATTTAGACCAGTTTTTCCACAGTAGCCATGTTCCAACTGACTTCTATCACCCTCAGGCCTGGAGCTTCTATCACCCTCAGGTCTGGAGCTTCTATCACCCTCAGGCCTGGAGCTTCATAACTACTGCATGTCAGCTATTTACCAGTGTGTGATCATTAATGAGACAGCTAGTCAAACAGGTATATGAGACAGCTAGTCAAACAGGTATGTGTAGGGGTGTGTGTAGTGGTATGTGTAGTGGTGTGTGTAGCGATGTGTTTTGTCAGGGATGCAGGGGAACACTGACTCTGAATGGTGTTATGATGACAGGGTGAAAGTACCTGGCAGGTATGTATCTATGCTATCACACACAATGTGACATCCTTCTGTTTTTTTAAACCTTTAACTACCCATGTACGTTATTGAGGACTAGCGACAGAAAGAACATTAGCATAAAATAACAACACTACAGGTTCATGGAGGATCCCACCCCCACCAGTGCAGTGAGTGATAACTATTTACACGAGGGTTGCCAGCTGTACTGCCCATTAGGGGAGGATGGAGACAGAGCAATCTTTATTACCATAGATATAGTTTGTGGTCATCACCATTAGACATGAATAATAACCTACAGAATCTCTATGGTCATTAGGATCTACCACCTAGGTCTGGATCTGATGGTCATTATGATCTACTAGCAGGTCTGGAAACTCAATGGTGATTATTATCTACTAGCTAGGTCTGAAAACTATGGTCCTTAGGATCTACTAGCTAGATCTGTAAACTCTATGGTGATTATTATCTACTAGCTAGGTCTGGAAACTCTATGGTCCTTATGATCTACTAGCTAGGTCTGGATACTATGGTCCTTATGATCTACTAGCTAGATCTGTAAACTCTATAGTGATTATTATCTACTAGCTAGGTCTGGAAACACTATGGTCATTATGATCTACTAGCTATCTACTTCACTCCTCCATTAGTCTGGGCTCTCAGCTTCACTCCTCCATCAGTCTGGGCTCTCAGCTTCACTCCTCCATCAGTCTGGGCTCTCAGCTTCACTCCTCCATCAGTCTGGGCTCTCAGCTTCACTCCTCCATCAGTCTGGGCTATCAGCTTCACTCCTCCATCAGTCTGGGCTCTCAGCTTCACTCCTCCATCAGTCTGGGCTCTCAGCTTCACTCCTCCATCAGTCTGGGCTCTCAGCTTCACTCCTCCATTAGTCTGGACTCTCAGCTTCACTCCTCCATCAGTCTGGGCTCTCAGCTTCACTCCTACATCAGTCTGGGCTCTCAGCTTCACTCCTCCATCAGTCTGGGCTCTCAGCTTCACTCCTCCATCAGTCTGGGCTCTCAGCTTCACTCCTCCATCAGTCTGGGCTCTCAGCTTCACTCCTCCATCAGTCTGGGCTCTCAGCTTCACTCCTCCATCAGTCTGGGCTCTCAGCTTCACTCCTCCATCAGTCTGGGCTCTCAATTTCACCATATCAGTCTGGACTCTCAATTTCACCATATCAGTCTGGGCTCCCAGCTTCACTCCTCCATTAGTCTGGGCTCTCAGCTTCACTCCTCCATCAGTCTGGGCTCTCAGCTTCACTCCTCCATCAGTCTGGGCTCTCAGCTTCACTCCTCCATCAGTCTGGGCTCTCAGCTTCACTCCTCCATTAGTCTGGGCTCTCAGCTTCACTCCTCCATCAGTCTGGGCTCTCAGCTTCACTCCTCCATCAGTCTGGGCTCTCAATTTCACCATATCAGTCTGGACTCTCAATTTCACCATATCAGTCTGGGCTCCCAGCTTCACTCCTCCATTAGTCTGGGCTCTCAGCTTCACTCCTCCATCAGTCTGGGCTCTCAGCTTCACTCCTCCATCAGTCTGGGCTCTCAGCTTCACTCCTCCATCAGTCTGGGCTCTCAGCTTCACTCCTCCATTAGTCTGGGCTCTCAGCTTCACTCCTCCATCAGTCTGGGCTCTCAGCTTCACTCCTCCATCAGTCTGGGCTCTCAGCTTCACTCCTCCATCAGTCTGGGCTCTCAGCTTCACTCATACATCAGTCTGGGCTCTCAGCTTCACTCCTCCATCAGTCTGGGCTCTCAGCTTCACTCCTCCATCAGTCTGGGCTCTCAGCTTCACTCCTCCATCAGTCTGGGCTCTCAGCTTCACTCCTCCATCAGTCTGGGCTCTCAGCTTCACTCCTCCATCAGTCTGGGCTCTCAGCTTCACTCCTCCATCAGTCTGGGCTCTCAATTTCACCATATCAGTCTGGACTCTCAATTTCACCATATCAGTCTGGGCTCCCAGCTTCACTCCTCCATTAGTCTGGGCTCTCAGCTTCACTCCTCCATCAGTCTGGGCTCTCAGCTTCACTCCTCCATCAGTCTGGGCTCTCAGCTTCACTCCTCCATCAGTCTGGGCTCTCAGCTTCACTCCTCCATCAGTCTGGACTCTCAGCTTCACTCCTCCATCAGTCTGGGCTCTCAGCTTCACTCCTCCATTAGTCTGGACTCTCAGCTTCACTCCTCCATCAGTCTGGACTCTCAATTTCACCATATCAGTCTGGACTCTCAATTTCATCATATCAGTCTGGACTCTCAGCTTCACTCCTCCATCAGTCTGGGCTCTCAGCTTCACTCCTCCATCAGTCTGGGCTCTCAGCTTCACTCCTTCATCAGTCTGGACTCTCAATTTCACCATATCAGTCTGGGCTCCCAGCTTCACTCCTCCTACAGTCTAGGCTCTCAGCTTCACTCCTCCATCAGTGTGGGCTCTCAGCTTCACTCCTCCATCAGTTTGGGCTCTCAGCTTCACTCCTCCATCAGTCTGGGCTCTCAGCTTCACTCCTCTATTAGTCTGGACTCTCAGCTTCACTCCTCCATCAGTCTGGACTCTCAATTTCATCATATCAGTCTGGACTCTCAATTTCATCATATCAGTCTGGACTCTCAGCTTCACTCCTCCATCAGTCTGGGCTCTCAGCTTCACTCCTCCATCAGTCTGGGCTCTCAGCTTCACTCCATCAGTCTGGACTCTCAATTTCACCATATCAGTCTGGGCTCACAGCTTCACTCCTCCATCAGTCTGGGCTCTCAGCTTCACTCCTCCATCAGTCTGGACTCTCAAATTCACCATATCAGTCTGGGCTCCCATCTTCACTTCTCCATCAGTCTGGGCTCCCATCTTCACTCCTCCATCAGTCTGGGCTCCCATCTTCACTCCTCCATCAGTCTGGGCTCTCAGCTTCACTCCTCCATCAGTCTGGGGATGATGACAGCACTGACACAGATCCCTGGGGTTCAGCAGGGATCTTGTCCTAATCTTGGCGCTTGTCCTAATCTTGGCGCTTGTCGTATCCCATCTGGACTACTGCAACTCTCTGTTGGCTGGGCTCCCTGCTTGTGCCATCAGTGTGTGTTTGCATAGGGAGTGGTGTGTACTGCTAGAGGTGAAAGACCGACGTCTCTTTCTCAATAGGTTACGCCCACACACACACACACACACACACACACACACTCACGGTCTGTAGGATCAGCAGCAAGATCTCTACCATGTGTGCAATAGGGCCTTAATGAAATCTGTAGGCTTAACCCATCACTATAGTCAGAGGCTGCAAATGTACCCACCTACCACTACTAATACTTAAAGCAGTTGTAATGTAACCACACCGTACCCAGCCACGCCTCTGTCCACCCATCACTACTGGCTGTGTTAGTCATACCCCTGCTTCTAGTACACGCCCACTTCTACTATATTTAATGGAAAGAAAAACTTCACAAAGACAGAATTCCTTTTATAGGAATATTTTAATAGTTATTCAATGTTCTACATCTTACAGTACATATTATACAATAACAAACTTGGCTTAGTTATGGTACGAAGATCACTATCTGATCTTCAAAAAATAAAAAATTAAAAAATGATCAAAAACATAAAAAAAAAAGAAATGAAAAACAGATTTACACTTCATATCACAAGCCTGACATGGGTCCGGAACACTGGACCAATAAGCTAACATACAATTCAGTTCACGCAACGTTGAGAAAACGTTGTGCCATGGTTTGCCACAACGGTATGGTAATGTTACCATTGTTTGTGCAAACTGGGTACAAAACTTCAAGGGGGTTGTTCCTAAACTCGCTCCAGGGATAAAAGTATTTTGGAAGACGAGGAATTTCCACTTTTTGCATCACATTTAGTGTTCAAATTATTCTTTTAGAAATCTCCAACAAGTGAAATAAAAAGCTGCAGAACATTGAGGAAAAACCACAAAAATAAGTGCACTATTCCTCCAATAGTAGTGTTTTAATTTGAGGAAACTGCTAAGACATGAAAACTGCTAAGACATGAAAACTGCTAAGACATGACCACAGAGGTAAAAGAAAGAGTAGGAAAAAGAGAGGTGGATGTTTGAGTATTTAAACATACAAACACCATTTTGATTTGACATAGTTGTGAAGAAATGAAGAGCAAAATACACAAACACATCAACAACAAATTATCTTTTATCTTCTTTCACATTTTTTAAAAACTTATTCAGAGATGGAATGATACAAAAGGTGAAGGACTCATAAGTTGATAGCGTACGAGTAAAAATACCTTCAAATATATCCTCCTTTGAGCTCTGCAGTTAAGTGTTAATCAGGGCTGGGGTCAGTTCCATCTCCACTCAGAATGAGTTGATATTCAATTCCCTTCCTGAAATGACAACGTTGAAATGGAACTGACACGCACCCTGTTCATGACATCACTCCCATCCAAAACACAGGCATGCAAACAAGTGTGAGCGAGAAAGTCAGAAACAAGCCCCCTCAGAGTGTGTGTGGGACACCGGACCCTCAGACTTGTGCTCTATGTATGAATAATAAACACCAAATTGCAGTTTAACCTTAAATAACACTTATGGTAAAAAGCGCTCAACTTGACACGGCTCAGGAAGTCCAACATATTCTGTTTCCTATTTTAGGCTGAGGTGTAGAATACTGGAGGGAACTCCTTTCCCTGTTCCAAAATGATCCCCTTTGTAGTTGCTCTTAAAGCATCAGATGGGTTTAAGCACCTACAGTAGCCTTCTAGAAGGTTCAGCAGAGTTGAACAACCATCTCGCTTCAACACATCCAAACGTCTCAGATCAACATGACGTGAGGAGGTAGAGGGTGATGTCAGACTGGGCACCAGACTCTGGTTGGTTAGTGACCCCACATCCAGAGCCCAACCTCAGATAGGATTAGATTGTATTACATGAGACAGTCCTGCTTACTGTCATCTACATGGTTCCAGTCTGCCATTACACTTCACTTCTCATGACCTGTGTCATCAATTTATCTCTGCTATGAAGAGGTACCAACGCTTAAAAGGGGATGAGAGAGGGAAAGAAGAAGGGGGAGGGATGGTGTGAAGAAACAGCTGGAACACAGAGACACAGAGAGAGAGAAGAGACAGCTGGAACATAGAGACACAGAGAGAGAGAAGAGACAGCTGGAACACAGAGACACAGAGAGAGAGAGAGAGGAGACAGCTGGAACACAGAGACACAGAGAGAGAGAAGAAACAGCTGGAACACAGAGACACAGAGAGAGAGAGGAGACAGCTGGAACACAGAGACACAGAGAGAGAGAGAGGGGGGACAGCTGGAACACAGAGAGAGAGAGAAGAGACAGCTGGAACACAGAGACACAGAGAGAGAGAAGAGACAGCTGGAACACAGAGACACAGAGAGAGAGAAGAGACAGCTGGAACATAGAGACACACAGAGAGAGAAGAGACAGCTGGAACACAGAGACACAGAGAGAGAGAGGAGACAGCTGGAACACAGAGACACAGAGAGAGAGAGATGGAACACAGCCACACAGAGAGAGAGAGAGAGAGAGAGAGAGAGAGAGAGAGAGAGAGAGAGAGAGCTGGAACACAGAGCCACAGAGAGAGAGAGAGAGAGAGAGAGAGAGGGAGAGAAAGCTGGAACACAGAGCCACAGAGAGAGAGAGAGAGAGAGCTGGAACACAGAGCAACAGGGGGAGAGAGAGAGAGGAGAAAGAGAGCTGGAACACAGAGCAACAGAGAGAGAGAGAGAGAGAGAGATGGAACACAGAGCTACAGAGAGAGCGAGAGAGAGAGAGAGCTGGAACACAGAGCCACAGAGAGAGTAAAATTGAGGAAGAGAGATATAGAATCAGACCAGTTCCAACCCCGATGGCAGGATGTGGAGGTCATTTTCAGACAGATTATGTTTGGAATAAACAAGTTACTAAAATACACCACCAGAGTGATAGACAGAAATCAGACATTACTCTCTATTCGCCCTCCTTCCTTCCT